>NC_135856.1:4445602-4734123 GCF_031162955.1 Sander vitreus | reverse complement strand
TGTGATGACACCTGTTAGCCACATAACCACACTCCCTTTATGTGGTGTTATTTGTAATGACACTGTAGTATGTGTGCTCATACTGAAAAACATTATAAACCACAATAACCCAAATCTTTGCTTTCTGCCTGTTTTTTTTCTCCCCCAAAAACCCCTCCCTAGGCTGTATACTTTCTAAAATATCTATGTGTAGAAGGTTATGGTCACAAAACACTTTAATGGGCAGCAAAAACCATCAAATCATGAATTCAGTAACTTATTCATTGCATCTTTGTTCCCTTAAATAGCCATTGTAACCTCCATAGAGCTGCATAGATTAATTGATTAGTTGTCAACTACTGAGTTAGCAACTATTTTCTTAATCGAGTCATTTTTAAAATTCTCTGATTGCAGCTTCTTAAATGTGAATATTTTCTAGTCTCTCCTCTGTGACAGGAAACTGCATATCTTTGAGTTGGGGACAATACAAGACATTTGAGGACGTCATCTTGGGCTTTTTGGGGAAACACTGATCCACATTATTTTTTTACCATTTTCTGACATTTTATAGACCAAACAACTAATTGATTAATCAAATAGGAAAATAATTGGTAGTTGCAGCCGTATAACCTCATTACATTATACTAATACTACACTACATGTAGGACAATGCAAAGTGTGTAACATAAGACAAAGCTGCAGTGAAAAGCAGACACGGGAGAAGACACAAATAGTCGATGGCTTATTCATACGTTTTTGATTGGGGTGGTCCATTGACACCTGTCAGAGTAGAATTAATTTACCATTTCTGTCTCCACTACTCATATCTACTTTAATTACTAACTTTACAGTCTCCAGTTTGTTATATCCCTGTGTTTATAGGGACTGTATTCAGCATTAAAGCTGCAAACAGACATTAGCTTTAAATGATATAGTGGAGGATTGGCGTCTTGAGCAGAGAATGAGTTCAGGCTCCCATCTGAGGTTCTCTGTTCTTTGTTTTGATTGCCGGTCCGGCGTGCATGCATCGTAGTGCATGTGGCCGTGAAAAAAACAAACATTAAAGTGCTCATATTATGCTCCTTTTCAGGTTCATGATTGTATTAGAGGTTGTACCTAGAGGTCCTAGGTAAGGACTACTAGCCAGTCAGAAGCAGAGTATGAGGGTGTGCCACGCTAGTGCAGCCAGGCGAGCATTATAACGTATGTGTACATATATATATATATATATATATATATATATATATATATATATATATATATATATATATATATATATATATATGTATATATATATATATATATATATATATATATATATATATATATATATATATATATATATGTGTGTGTGTGTGTGTGTGTGTGTGTGTGTGTGTGTGTGTGTGTGTGTGTGTGTGTGTGTGTGTGTGTGTGTGTGTGTGTGTGTGTATGTGTGTGTGTGTGTGTGTGTGTGTGTGTGTGTGTGTGTGTGTGTGTGTGTGTGTGTATGTGTGTGTGTGTGTGTGTGTGTGTGTGTGTGTGTGTGTGTGTGTGTGTGTGTGTGTGTGTGTGTGTGTGTGTGTATGTGTGTGTGTGTGTGTATACACACACACACAAAATAAAGGAAAGGGGGAAAAGCGCAATATGAGCACTTTCAAATGAAATTGTACCTTCGAAAGAAGGCTACATACAAAACAATGTACATTCAGAAATAAAAGTCACAGCATAAGAGTATCAATGAAAAAAGAAACAAGCTGGATAATGAGGTTGCACTGGCTGTGGCCAATCAGATTATTTCTGGAAAACTGGTGAATTTTCATACACTTCAAGAGTCCTCTGCGGTGAAGAGGAAGGCATGGAGTTCATCCTCGTTAGGAGCGTTGTCCTCATCGCTGACTTTGACCTTCTGCCCCAGAGGGATGCATCTGGGCATGAGCCTTCTTCCAGTCTAAGAGATAAAAAGATGAGGTTTTAGCATCCTCCGGGGTTTATTTCTCTGACTGCTTCGACTACACGTTTGAGTCAAAAATAATCTGATCAGAGAGTGGACATTCTGCGAGTGAGCTAGGGCTGCACCATATGAGCAAAATGTGCGATATGCGATATACGTCTTTCGAATATCGTATATATACGTATATATGTGTGTATATGCATAGTATATATGTGTCTATGTGTGCGCATCTCAAACACTGTGTCTATATAGCTATGTGTGTGTGTATACACACACACGAAATGCAGCAAAGGCGCTGAGCACAAATCAAACAAATGTTACATTTCGAAGAACTACAAAAACACATATGCACATGCAGAAATAAAAGTCACAGCATAAGAGTATCAATGAAAAAGAAACAAGCTGGATAATGAGGTTGCACTGGCTGTGGCCAATCAGATTATTTCTGGAAAACTGGTGAATTTTCATACACTTCAAGAGTCCTCTGCGGTGAAGAGGAAGGCATGGAGTTCATCTCGTTAGGAGCGTTGTCCTCATCGCTGACTTTGACCTTCTGCCCCAGAGGGATGCATCTGGGCATGAGCCTTCTTCCAGTCTAAGAGATAAAAAAGATGAGGTTTTAGCATCCTCCGGGGTTTATTTCTCTGACTGCTTCGACTACACGTTTGAGTCAAAAATAATCTGATCAGAGAGTGGACATTCTGAAACAAATCTCGTAGTGCCTTTCGCGATATGTCGCAGTCTTTTGCGATGTGTTTATTGCGCCAGTTGATTTCCCGATGGCGATTAAAAAAAAAATCAATGTATTGTGCAGCCCAAGCGCGAGCCACGCGCCGAATTTCAGGCTTTACTCTGGAAATGTACGTCCGTCGACACACTATTCAAATGAATGTGTTACTGATCTCTTAATAATATCATTGATTGTGTTGTGTGATTAGAAAACTTAATACAAAATTCACATAATACCGTTGTTCATTTTGAAGTGAAAGACTCACTGTTTTCTTGCTGTCACCATGGCATTTTTCAAAGCACTTCTTCATCATCTCTAGCTTTCTCTCCATCTCCTGCCTCAGCTGCTCTTCACGTTGCCTGGAACATGATATAGCAAGCAGGAAGAGAAGTGGGTTTTCATGTAACAACAACGCTCTTTGGGGAAACATCTCTATCCAGAGCTCCTTACATTAGTTTGCAAGGTACATTGTCTTTCTATCATTGCGTTTGAAGATAGAAAAGCCAGTCTGGAATTTACTATTCTGCTCACAATTAACGCCCCACACTATTATTTTTACACTCATACTGTACATGATATACACAATATATAGAGTAGTCCTCCACCCCTGAAACGCTTTGAGTGTCTATGATAAAGCGCTATATAAATGTAATGAATTGCTATTATTATTATAATATTCAATCAATTCTTCAAAGAGAGAGAACATTCAATGATAAAAATACTATTTGCAGATGCATAAATAATACTTTGAGTAGTCTCGCTTTGCCAGACCTTCCTCCACAGCGCTGTGGAGGAAGGTCTGGCTAGTCCACCCAGCATTCCGGGATGGGAGAAAAACATGCTCTGGTTAATTGGCATTTCTTTAAACCAATAGTCACAGATTACCCTGCAGAGATCTGAGGAGCAGTTAACCATAGTCCTCATAAGGCCCTGACACACCAACCCGATAATCGGCCGTCGGAGAGTCTGGCGAGGTCAGTGACTCGAGTCTGTTCGGTGCGTTCCGTGCCGTCGTCCGTCAGAGGGGCCGTCGACTTTCATTTTGGCCGATTTGACATGTTGGGTCGGAGGGCGGGCAGTCAGACTCAATGACCCATCTGATTGGTGGAGTGCTAACCCGGAAATGAGGAGCGGGATGAGCGACGAACGCCTCTCAAAATCTGACGAAAATCTTTTAAACTGACCTTTGTCGATCTGAAATGAAGACAGATTCAGCAACTGCACGGCCTATTTCTCGCTAAAAATGTTTTCAGAAACACGTTTCAGTGAACTTTTTTCGTAAAATACGAGCTCGTATTCCGAACGAGCCGCCATTATGGTCGGCTGGAGAAGCCAGACCCACGTGACGCGTTTGTCATTTCCGGTTTTCATTTTTTGGGCGACAATACAGATTAGCGCCGCCTGCTGTTATGGAGATGTATTACGTCTCACGCACCCGCAGAACGTACGCTCAAGTCGCCGTCGCTTCGGTGTGTTCCGAGGCACTTTTTGGACCTCGGGGAGCCGACTGATCAGTCACAGTTGGTGTGTCAGGGGCTTTAAATCCACCGGAATTAAAATTCCAACACAAAGAAAGCAGACGGTAACGGACATCGGCGAAAAAGACATGCATCCGGTGGAATTGAGAGGAGCAATCCCTGAAGTGGAACGTCGAGGATATAGACTGTACTTTGAGGGACTCACCAGCTGACCTGCTGCATAATAATAAGCTCATTTGCCCATTTTTTTCTGTATTTTTCTTTAGTGGAAAGAAGCATAATAATAAACTAAGTTTGTCAAAAGAGAATCCTGTAAACTGCAGTGAACAAACGTCTGTTTAAGCCAATCTACAACTTCTAGAAAAAATGTGAATTCTTTGGAGCTGCAAACATTAATCTAAAAAAACTATTTCAACCTATTGCGATAACGGAGTACTCGTTTTGAGTCATTTTTCTTTTATGCTTTTATGATTCCAGCTTCTTAAATGTGAATATGTTCTAGTTTCTTCTCTCCTCTGTGACAGGAAACTGAATATCTTTGAGTTGTGGACAAAACGAGACATTTGAGGACGTCATCTTGGGCTTTGGGAAACTCTGATCCACATTTTTCTAACTAATTGATTTAAAAAAAGTTAAAAGTTAAATGGAATTCTTTGGTTCAAATTGTAAAAAACTAAGAATTATGAACCTGATCGCATTGGATGAAATATACCAAATATTCACTAATATGCCATGTCCTCTAAGCCAGGGGTCTTCAATGTTTTTTTAAACCAAGGACCCCTTAACTTAAAGAGAGACAGATCAGGGACCCCCTACTGCATATACTGTATAAAATGAAGTTGCATATTAAACTGGACCTACAATAACGTGTAGGGCGGCCTGAAGCCTTCATACATACCTTTTTAATGCATTGAATACTAAGATATTAAAATAGCCTACTAATTGTTGGCATGATTTTATAAATCATGTTTTAATGTAACACATACGTGTGGCAGAGTGAATTGTTAGGATTACCTGTATCTGTGGATGGCCTTAGTGACTAGCTTACCTATAGGCCAGTAAGCCTATCATCAGTGGGGGTTTATATTTGCTAATAATATGTTGGATTCATGTTAGGACTTTTAAATTTTTTGTTAAATGTTCAAAAATTAACAATAATTTGAAGGCCCCCCTGCACTGACTCTGAGGACCCCCTAGGGGTCCCGGACCCCCTGTTGAAGACCTCTGCTCTAAGCTACGTACATACATTAATGAATAATATACGTATCTAAACCTGAATGACTTAAAGACTACAGGCCTACTGTCCGGCCGCTCAGGGAGACTAACCTAGCCTTCCTCTCGTTTTCTTTGATCATCCTCAGTGTCTCCAGGTCCTCCTCTGGGATGTTCTCGATGAGCTCCAGCACCACGGTCATACGGTACTCCACGCTGGACAGCTTCTCCAAGGTGCTGAGGTTGGTCAGGCGGCTGTCCACGCAGTGGCGATGCACTTCTGTCACCTTGGCACCCAGAGCATCCAACATAATGTCCTGTAGGCACGGAGAGGAGGTGGGACAGATAAAAAGGGGAGGAGGATACGGAATACAATGAATATGTAATGTAATGTAAACATAATATTAACTTTTATTCATAAAGCACCTTTAAAAACAGAGATTACAAAATGCTTTGACAGACAAAGCAAGGCAGAAGAGTTAAATAAAACAGGCAGCTAAAGAGTGGGGCCAAACATTTGCAAGACAAAATTGGGTAAAAAAAAAAAAAAGACCGTCGTGAGAAGACAAAATAAGCATATAAATATAAGCAATCAAACAAAATTAAAAAATCAATAGCAATAACGACATCACATGAAAGCAAGTTCATAAAAATGGATTTTGAGAAGAGATTTAAAAAAGTTCACTGATTCTGCGAGCCTTATCTCCTCGGGCAGGACGTTCCAAAATCGTGTGTGTAGTTTAATGATGCCACTTTACAGTAGATCAGAGCTCTTCAACAGGGGGTCCGGGACCCCTAGGGGGTCCTCAGAGTCACTGCAGGGGGGGGCCTCCAAATTATTGTCTTAACATGAATCCAACATATTATTAGCATATATAAATCCCCACTGATGATAGGCTTACTGGCCTATAGGTAGTCACTAAGGCCATCCACAGATACAGTTCATCCTAAGGATTCACTCTGCCACATTTATGTTAAACATTAAAACATGATTTATAAAATCATGCCAAAAATCATTTTTATAGCTTAGTATTCTATGCAAAACAAATGATGTATAAAGGCTTTAGGCCGCCCTATACATTATTGTAGGCCTAGTTTTTATATGCAACTAAATGTTATACAATATATGTAGTAGGGGGTCCCTGCTCTGTCTCTCTCTCTCTCAGTTAAGGGGTCCTTGGTTTAAAAAAACATTGAAGACCCCTGCAGTAAATTATTTCTGGGCGTTTTTCCCCCAATGAATCCATTTTAAGTTGCCAAGTGCAGCTTTTAGATTTGAAAGAGGGGGATGTTGTCGCTTATGGAGCCCGTAAGGGGACATGACATGACTCTTGTGCGCACGAGAAACTTTCTGGTGCGCATGCAAAAGTATCTCGTGCTCACAAGAAACCAATCTAAGGCTAGCAAAATGATACTAACAAAGTACTGCTAACGTTTTGTGGCTAAAGTTAATATTTCAAATTCACAGCATGAAATCAGTTAACAGTTACCTTATCATCTTTAAGTTTGTTGATGACACTATCAGGTACATTTCTTTGCGTTTTCAGGAAGATGAATACCTCCTCCTCGGCAGCCATTCTCACTGCTACTCAGATTGGTTTCTCGTGCAAATTAGAAAGTTTCTTGTGTGCATCAGAAAATAAATAAATCCCACGGCCCTTTAGGGGCTCCGTAGTCACTAAACGTACAGCACGTCCTGCTTCCTTACCTGGTCCTGTGTTTTCAGGGAGTCATGGAGCCGAACCTTCCTTTTGTGCAAAGTAGCTCTCGCCATTTCGTTTCTGATTCTGTCCTCCATGTCATTCACCTGCAACGTTAACTTCTCGTCATCCTTTTTCCTAAAGACAGAGAGGAGTTGGCATCGGATGAGATTGTTGTTGTCACAAGTTTTGCCTTTTTGGATGATATGATGCTTACATTTTCTTCCAGGTTGCCTCGATGGTCTGCTTGAGCTCCTGCAGCGTCTCGTCCACCCGGGTAGAGTGCGGAATCAGGCACAGGTTCTGTTCCGTCAACTCGGCCATCAGATCCAGAAGCTGCTGGGGATCAGAGAAGTACAGCTCCAGCTTCTCCTGCAGGAAAGACACTGTGAGGGCTGCACATAAACACTCAAGATTACAAAAATAAAAGGCATTGCTGCGGGTAAACTGACCTCACATTTTGAGCTGTTGCAATCCAGTTGAGAATTTTGTGACCCCGCAATGCCAAAGAAAGAGAGGTGTGTAATGATATGTGTCTGACATTTGGTAGATTTCTTATAGCTTTATGAAACAGCAGCAACAAAAAGCATAATGATAAAACAATTCAACAGGGAGAAATTAATACTTTTAATATAATATATAATACTTTTTCCCGTTGAGCTTTTTGAATTCTCCTTCAGAACACAAGACAAAATAAGAGTTTACTTTCAAAATGTAATGTGCAAATAATCATTTTTACGATAACATTGTTTTTGTGGTTAGGAGCCAAAATCAAAATTGCGATACAAATTTGATTAATTGCACAGCCCCATATATATATATATATATATTCCACATAAAAAAACTAAGTAAGACCTACATGGAGCGTTGGAAGTCTTTAGAGGGTAAATTTAGTTTTAAAAGTATGTTTTTCTGTATACTGTGATGATTTTTGCCTTATACCGATAACTAAATGAAAGTCATAGTCTAGATCATTGACCTTATTATTTACTACTCCATCCGAATTTACGAGACAAATACTGGATGTGCGTCATCGTCATGGATGTGTGAGTGCGTTGGTGTTTCCTTACAGAGTGTCGTCGCGGGCAGAGGACAGCGTGGGCTCCCTGCTGGAGGGCACAACTGGACCCGGACTGGACCCTGAACCTGTGTGCATGTTATAGTTCATGTCACCATAGGCATTCAATTTTTTTGATGTTTTTGTCGCTTGTTTTAACTCACTATCTCAGATTTACTGTATGTCTAAGTGGCTAATGGGAACAAAAATCTTTGAAACTGGTCCAGTATTGATCGAGAACGCTGAGAGCGGCAGCCGCAAGCCGGGCTGCAATGTAATCCTATAGGATAAATGTTCACGGTCAATTTGCGTCCATTAAAAGTGCTGTTTTTGCCACCGACAGGTTCAGATTATTATTCTAAGTGTCTGACAACATTATGGAAAGGATCCCTACAGAGATAGACCTTTTTGTTAAAGAGTAAGATCCTTTTTGTTTAACCAGAAACAGCTCAGAAATCGCCAAACTCACCAAATGCCATTTAAATAAACACTACTTTTAGCGTGTAAAGAGCCAGCACATTTCCACATGTAAATGAGTTAATTCAGGGTTAATATATCAGCCAAACCAGAGTGGTGATTGTTGGAACAGTGGAAAAGACAAACTAAACTAAAACAGCTTTTTTTTCCTTTCATCTTTGAATGAAGTGTGTTTTACGATGATAAAATGATTGTTTTGTAAATGAAGTCTGGGTTTGGCGATAGCAATTTCGGGGCTGTTTCATGATCTTTAACGATAAAGTAGACCTGTGTATGAATCCTTTCTATAATGTTGTCAGAATAATAATCTGAGCCCGTCAGTGGCAAAACAAGCACTTTTAGTGGACACTGAAATTGAAGGTGCGCAGTTGCCAATTAACATGACATTGCAGCAGTCCTACTTAGCCCTTGTGTTGTCTTCCTGTCAACCATGAAGAAAACACTTTTGTTGTTTTTGTTGCTTTTTTCAAAGTTTTTTATGTTTTTGTATATTTTTTCCCATTGTTTTGGTCACTTTTTCAACATTTGTATCGCTTTTTCTTACGTTTTGTTGCGTTTTTCTCACGATTTTGTCACTTTTTCAATGTTTTGGGTGCTTTTTTCAACGTTTTCTTCTGGTGTTTTTGACTTATTTTTTTTCATTGTTTGTTGCCCTTCCAAACATTTTGTCATTTTTTTTTACATTTTTCACGCTTATTTTGACATCATATATTTTCTGATATGAACAAAACTTTACAACAGGTCAAATCTGCTCGAGGACAACATGAGGGTTAATACTGGACTAATTTCAAACACTGTTGTTCCCATCGGTCACTTAGACACATAACATAACCAAAGTTAACATTTAAGACATGGGGATTACCAAACATCACCCTGGCAGTTATGATCTATGACATATTAATTCCCTGGGTTTCAACACTTACCCTCCTGCCATTCCGGAGGCGAGAGCTTGAACAAAATGTTCTTGTACCTCTTATATTTAGTCAGGATATCCTCAGTATTGGCGAGTTCACTATCAAGAAGAAAGACAGTATTTTATCCATGTTCACTGCAGATTAATACTTGCTCACTTTTTATTTATAGATCTTTTCCTAGCACACACAGTATTGGTAAATCACTTTATGCAGGGTTCTCCCTGTCATTATACGAGCCGTTTTGGGAACCACCTCAGCTGAATGAATGTCACTAAAAGACTTTTCTTAGATCTAATGCTCGTAGTTGGACTTCTTTAGCTATAAGTTTTGTCTTTAGGCTTTTTTGAGTGTTATTTATTTCTGATCTGATCCAGCTTTTCCAACGTTTTAGACACAGGTATGGTGAGAACGGTCCTAAGTGATGATGATGATGATACCTTTTTAAGGTCCCTATGTCTTTAGTTAACTTCGCAGTTGTAGAATTTGCCTCTTCTCTCTTCTGGCTCTCTTTTTCAAAACTGACAACAGAGACAACATTACAATTATTATAATAAAATTTAAAAAAGGAATTCAGTTTTAAGTCACAATGGCAAGGAATCCGCTACTGCTTACAGTGTTCTGGCATCCTCAGCTTTCTTCTCAATCCTCTTGAGGCACTGTTCAGAGATTTTGTTCTCTATCCCAAGGCTCTGTTCAAGCTGTTTCATATGTGCCGTCTTTGTGATAATGGCCTTCTTCAGCTTCTTAATGTCTTTCCTGCTCTTCATCAGAGATGCCTGAGGATGGAGGGAAGAACGTAAGAGCAGTATTGCAGATAAGTAAGGAGACGGAGGTTAAGCCAGATATAAATTAGCAGTGGGGGGAAAAAAATAGACATTTGTTCAACATACTAAGTCTTGCTTGGAATTAACTGACAGGGCAGCAATATATATTAGGCTGATGTTGGCAGATTGTTATAATAAAAAAGAACTAAATATGTGCAGTGTTTCCCACAGGTTTTTGTGAGACTTAGAAAATGTTGTATATTTAAAGTTAAAGTAAAATCTGGTGCCATTTGAGAGCAAAATTAAGAAGCTAGATCTATGAAGAATCTGTGCTTTTGTAAACAACACAAAATATGTTATTATGTAATATGTGTCTTTATGTTCAAAGATAGTTTGACATTTTGGGAAATACCCTAATTTTCTTGTTGGATGAGAGGATTGATACAACTCTTATATGTGTACGTTATATGTGTACGTTAGAGACACCAAAAAAAACCCGCTCCCATAGGTTGTTTGTTCAAGCAGCAATTACGACTCATATTTCATTTATAGTGGCCTTTTCCTTATTTACGGGAACAAAGCAGGAAGTACCCAAGAGACCGGGGTTTGTGTTCTGTTTGAAAATAAAAGTAAACATGAGTTGTTGTTTTTTTACTTGATGGAACAAACAGAACACACAGGCAGACAGCTAGCCTGGCTCTGCAGGCTAGCTGTCTGCCTGTGTGTTCTGTGTGTTCTGTTTGTTCCATCAAGTAAAAAAACAACAACTCATGTTTTTTTAAATGGCTCTTAACATGCAGTGGTGGAATGTAACTAAGTACTGTACTTAAGTACACTTGTACTTTTACCTGAGTCTTCTTTTTTCATGCCACTTTCTACTTCTACTCTGCTACATTTCAGAGAGAAATATTGTACTTTTTACTCCACTACATTCATATGACAGCTTCAGTTACTACTTACTTTACAGAATAAGATTTTTTGCAAACAACACACATGTAGTTTATAAATATACGTTTTATTATATATTTACAATATATAGGTCTACAAGTTGATTGACAGAACTGTTTTGATCGTTTCTAGTTTCTAAAATGTGAGGATTTTTCTGCATTGAGTACTTTTACTTTTAATACTTTAAAGCTATAGTGCGTAGTTTCTGTCTCCCCCATGAGGAATTCTAAGTAATGACAACAAAACTGTCGGCGTGTCCACATCATACAAGCCTTCCGTGATCACGTACCACCGCCACCCCTCCTCCACGTAGTTGCTAGTAGCCAAGGAGGACACGGACGACAATCGACAATCTTCTGAACATAGTCATACTGAGAAATACAGAGAGAGTTGTGTGGAGCTCATAGTCTTAATTAGCTTTGTAGAAACACATTTGGCAGTAGCTTGAATGTAACGGACGTTCATTAATCAGAAAGTTACCCACTAAAGCTTTAAGTACATTTTCCTGATGATACATACTTTTACCTTGTAACATTTTCAATGCAGGACTTTTACTGTATTTTTACAGTGTGTTTTAGGATCTGAATACTTCTTCCACCACTGCTAACATGACCTGACTCGGTTGGTTTGTGGTTGTGTATGGGACGTGAGAGTCACTGACATACTGATGCACAATTATGCCTTATTTGTCGCTGCCAGTTACCACTGTATTAATGTTGTTGTGAAATTCAAATAAAAAGAGTTGGGGGAAAAAGGGCCCTCTTAGTCATTTACCTCCAGCTGTGCTCTCTTCCGTTCAATGTCACATTGCCTGTCTCTCTTCATCTCTATAGAAGACAGATACATGTTAACACTAAAGTAAGGAATCCTTGTAAGCCAAACGTTGCAACATGCTTTGTGAGTCTCCACTCTTCCACCCACCTTGTTTCATCAGGATCATCTTCTGGTCAGGACTGTCTTGCTTTTGTTTAGGGAGAGCCAAGTTATTTTTGGGTTCAGTCTCGTCCTCGACACACATAGCCAATAAATTACGCAGCTCCTGACCATGGACAAGAACAGCACAGCAGTACAATCTCAAACACTATATACATATTTTTTTTTTTTTACTTGTTACAGACACTGTGTAGCCCTACTAATATGCAGTAGACATAAAACAATGTATGATGTGTACATGCACAGTCAAGGGCGTGGGTTTAGTTTCAACATTGGAGGGGACACATTATAACCATGGGTTCTGGGGGTCGTCCCCCAGGGAAGTTTGAGAGTGAAAAACTTAATTTTCTTGCACTCTAAGAAATAAATCTGTAAAATAACAGAAACAGTCCTGCTAGCTTATTACCCAGTTTGCTGATATTAAATATATAAAAAGATATATAAAAACTGATATTATGGGTGTAACTTAGCGACAGTAAAAAATACACAACCTTTTCTGTTATTTAAAATATCCCCCCTAATCTACACCTATGTGCACAGTTGTGCTTAAACACACACCAACCTTTTTTCTGCGCTCTGTAGACTGGCTATTACTGCCTGGCACTTTGACCTGGATCAGTCCTGTCTCCATTTCTCTCAAGTCTACTCAGAATCAATGAAGAAAATGTTTTGTTTTTTTTGTACAAAACAAACAAACTTTAAATTGATTGCACTAGTTGTCTATAGCTGTATAGTTTCCTCTCTGCTTTGTTTTCCAAATCTTATCAGTGGGATTTCTCAAAAACAAGACAGCCAGAAAAAACACATCTGGTCCTGCTGTTGAAATTTTAATGTTAATTGTTTATGAAGCATGCTGTGGTGATGAAATGTCTGAGATTGCTTGTGGCATCTGCTGCTGCTGCTGGCTCTGTACAAGCTGCACAAACAATTTAAACTTATTTGTGGCCGACAAAAAAATAGTTGTACTGTTTCTCTAGCTACATTCTCTCTATATAGTGACCCAATTCCCATAAAACAGAGAAATGGAGTGCCTTCAAAATCTCAACTAGAGATTTTCCGAGTTGACTGGTTAAAATCAAGGCAAAAGGGTCCACTATCGGTTCCCACATTAAGGTAGCTTCTCTAACATTATTATTAAAACACATGGCTGCATATTTCAAAACAGCTAAATGTTTAGTCTAACCAAATTGGCAAACTATTGACAAAAAAATAATTTAAGGTTGATAACGTTAACGTTAGTTCTGCGCTAACGTTTAACTTAGCTAGCTAGCTACCTAGCTACAGGTTTCTGATACAAGTAACGTTAGCTAACTTCACGTTAATGGTTGTTTTTATTTAATTTCAACATTCCTGTAGCGTAACAGCTAGCTAGCGTTATAGGTTAGACTAAATTAAACAGTTTTCATTTGATATTGATTAAGAACTCAACCTACTTACTAACTCTCAGAACTTTATCACAACCGGACCGAGACAAACTAGCTAGCTAGGACCTGAAAGTGGGCTGTTTACGTTTAACTTAGCTGCCGCTTGTCGACTTTAGTCATGGCAACTGCCTTAAGAAACAAGGGCACGTTCAACGTGTGCACCGTTTTGCTGCGGTTTCCTGGTTGAAGGACTTGTTTTCCTAGAGACGGTGTGAAACGGTGTGCAACCATGGATGTATTAAGGAACTGCTTTGATATATGTTTTCTCTAGTTTGGTGGGTATGTCTCTAGTTTATTAACTGTGTCACAGGTGATACCCAATCAGCAGAGACGTGTCTGTAAACAACTCGCGGTAGGCAGAGTGCTTGCGCACACAACAGGGTGTTTACAGCAGAGCCATCACTCTGGTTTACACTAACGCACCACCGTTTTCAGTAAAAAAAAATAGGTGTTGCTACGTTTTGTCGGGGATGAACGTGGTCCAGGTGCCAAGTAGAGGTATTCATGGGTCTACCCGAACCCCGAGACCCAACTGCGTATACGGTCAACTGGGTCCGGGTCGGGTCCACAGACTGTAACGTTATATAAAACTGGTCGGGTCTCGTTCTATTACCGCGGTTTCCCAAGACTGTATGGCTGCTGCCTGGAGCCTCCCGTCTCATGCCCTCCCGGAGGCAATGGACGGGAGGTCTCCAGGATGCAGCCATACCCTACTACGGTTTCCGGGTCTTTTCAGGGATGTTTTAAGTGACCACAAGGTGGTACCAAATAATTTCGGCTTTGGTGGTACCAAAGGACCAGTGCCGCTGCCATGGCCGCTGCTCAGGAGGGAAAGATAGAGAGCAGAGACCAGGCAGCAAATTAGCGATGCTAACGTTAGCAACGGTGGCAACGAGCAATCGTAATTTTAAATTAAAATGGCCAACAGCCGAAGTTATCTTTATTATGCTAGGTGCAACAAAACTGTAAAGCTGATTCTAAATAAGCCGTGTTTGTCATCCGTCACCGTGACAGTAAGTGGATTTTTAAACTGAAATAAGGAGTGGATTGTTTCAATCAGCAAAACAGAAAACCTGGATGTATTTTACCAACTTTCTTGGCTAGGAGGATGGATTATATCAACATGGTCAGGCACAGGGGAGAAGGCTACTAATGTTACGTCAGGTAAGACACAAAGTTTTGTTTTGACAAAATGTAAATTAAGGTTAACTTGTTAATAGTAATAATCAGCTGTCAAATCGCCGATTAGAGCTGGGCAATATCGGAGAAAATCTAATATCCCGATATTTTTGACCAAATACCTCAATATCGATATTGTGGCGATATTGTAGGGTTGACAATTGGTGCTTTCACAAAATATGCACACAATGAGATTTTTGATAAATAATCATCAATTATGTTGATATAATAACTATGTGGGTAAAGGCAAATAATAGAACAGTTACAACAGTCTGGTAAGTTCAGAAAAGTACATCACTTTACTGTAATGCAGCCTTTAAAACTAGGAAAAGACATATCAGGATATTACGATATCCAACATTTAAGACGATATCTAGCCTCATATATCGATATCGATATAATATCGATATATTGCCCAGCCCTAGTGCCGATCCAGTCTGTGTCTCCAGGGTTCGGTCCGGCTCGAGTCTGACATTTCTCGATTCTGCAAAGGTTTGGGGTCGGGGAACTACATTTTCGGATCGTTTTGGGTTCGGGCATGAACTTTTGGACCCGTGAAAACCTAGCTAATCAACTCAATATATACCATCGCAGTTTTAAACATTGTGTCCCAGTTTGTTTATTTCTGATTGAATCAGCTGACAGGAAGTAGCATGACCCAATCCGTTGCGTAGTCCATTAAATAAATAAATAAATATAAATGAGTCAATAGTTCAATAAACAAATTAAACAATATGAATACTGCTGCTTGCTCTGATGCCATTGCTATTGTTGTATTGTTAGCCTATATGATTTTATATTTACAGGGCTCAGCATAAGTGAATACACCCATGCTAAAGTTGACTAAAAAGAGGAATATAAAAATCACCTTTTGGAACTTGAACTTCATGCCTTAATTAAAAAAATGAGGAAAAATCCAACCTTTAAGGACACCAGTTTTCTTTGTGAATGAATAATGTATCGTAAATAAATAAATGTTCTTCCTTAAAATACAGGGGGCATAAGTCAGTACACCCCTATGTTAAATTCCCATAGAGGCAGGCAGACTTTTATTTTTAAAGGCCAGTTATTTCATGGATCCAGGATACTATGCATCATGATGAAGTTTTAAATTAAAAATACCCCCACATCATCACATCCCCTTCACCATACCTAGAGATTGGCATGGTTTTATTTCAGTTAGCCTAATAGCTGGTTTGATTTGCATTGAGAGATGATTTTTTGGAAAGTACCCCATGCCAATCTCTAGGTATGGTGAAGGGGATGTGATGATGTGGGGGTATGGTGAAGGGGATGTGATGATGTGGGGGTATGGTGAAGGGGATGTGATGATGTGGGGGTATGGTGAAGGGGATGTGATGATGTGGGGGGTATGGTGAAGGGGATGTGATGATGTGGGGCTATTTTAATTCCAAAGGCCAAGGGACTTCATCATGATGCATAGTATCCTGGATCATGAAATAACTGGCCTTTAAAAATAAAAAACCTGCCTGCCTCTATGGGAATTTAACATAGGGGTGTACTGACTTATGCCCCCTGTATTTTAAGGAAGAACATTTATTTATTCACAATACATTATTCATTCACAACGAAAACTGGTGTCCTTAAAGGTTGGATTTTAATTAAGGCATTGAGATCAATTTCCAAACGATGATTTTTTTTTATTCCTCTTTTTAGTCAAATTTAGCATGCTGAGCACTGTATATTTGTTGCCTACCTTCCTATACTTCTTGCCAATCCTTCTGCGGCCACTGTGGAGTTATACAACAGTACAGTACATATGTACTGCAGCAGTTTGTCCTTCTCTCTATCAATTTGATTATATCTGGAGTACCTTCAGTTAGCGGCTTTCGCAATTTGAAGTAAGTTTTTTCCTGGGAATTGACAGTAAGAAAAATACAGAATCATAGAATATCACCAGACTTATTTTCAAATGTAAACTGAAGACCAGAGACTGTTTTATATGTGTTGTGGATCTTTATATTTCTGTTGATTTTGATGCAAAATACCATCACATAGTTTCTTTCTACTTTACAACTTTCTAGTTGTCATACTCTTTCCCAAAAACACTTCATCCATACATGTCTTCCACACAGGTCTTTCCATTACAAATCACTGAAAAACAGAGCCGCAAACAATACACATTTCTACCAAGCATATTATATTGGCTCATAGCAGAAATGGTGAAAATACAAAACGGATCCCAGACTCTTTGAGAACAAATCCTCATGCCCAAAGCTCAAATGGATCTGCAGCAGGGAAAACGTATCCGTCAAACCTCCAATCTAATCAACAAAAACCCTGCAGCACAATCAGAATAATGTCTGTCGTTGACCTTAAAGGATGATGCTGATTGGCTGTGGTCGGCGATCCAATGCCGCAAAGTGACTCAGCAGGTTTGACACATTGCACCCAGGAGGGATGATTCCCCTCTCTAAACCCCCCCCCCCCACACCCCCTCCCTCCCTCCGCCTGTTACATTAGCCAGTGAGCTGAGTTAGAAAGCATCCCTCCATCTTTTTAATTCTCCCCACCGTGCGATGGATCTATCTAGTGTTTGAAAGCCAGTACTACTGCAATCATAGCAATACTTTTTGCCAATATTTAGGATCTTTAAAATGTGATTGTCCTTAAAAAAATGCATTCCAACTGTTTCCCAAGGAACCTTTTCTCTTTGTAAGATGAAAAAAACCACAAAAACTATTCAGAGATGTTGAGACCTTTTTGAAACCCCCAATAAAACAAACACTGTAGGTGACCCGCCAAAATATTTTTTTTTACAAGCAATGCAGCAAGTTATCTCGGGCAGGAACCAACATTGTATTGATTATTCTAAATGTGTTTTCATTGAAAGACCAATTACAGCTCCTGTATCGGTCAGACCTGAGACTTTAGACCTCTATCTGCTTTTCCCTTTTCTCCCATCCTTCCCAGCATTCACAGCATCCCCCCCCCCCCTTCCCTCCTCCTCTTCTGTGCTGCAGTGCCACAAATCTGATCCTGCGAACTCAGTCAGACGGAGCCACGCCCATCCGTCTTGTCCCGTCCCCAAGCAGAGGAACACAAAAAAAGTCCAAAGCACTGCAGGTTCAGGGACACAGTCAGAACGCTATGCACAGACAGGGAGAGAAGTGAAGGATTGTGGGTTGCAAGAAGCCAATGCTCAGAGGTCTCATTTCATTAACATCCAGTAATCCAACTGTAGCTGCAACCAGAACCTCCAAACCGTTAAAGGCTAACTACCGTTTTTTTTTCAACCTGGACCCTATTTTTGTGTGTAAGTAACTGTTAGGAACAACAATCTTTGACATTGGTCCAGTATTAAGCATGAACGCTGTAACCGGCAGCCACAGACCGGGCTCCAATGTAACCCTACGGGGCAAATGTGCATCGTCAATTTGGTCCACTAAAAGTGCTTTTTTTTTGCCACTGACAGGCTCAGATTAATATTCTAAGTGTTTGACAACATTATTTAACCAGAAACAGCTCTGAAGTCACTAGCTCTAAACCCACCAGACTCCATTTAAAAAAGCAATACTTTTAGCGTGTATAGAGCCAACATATTTTCACATGTAAATCGGTAAACTGTGTGTGTATTTCAACTAAAACTAGAGTTGTGATGGTTGGAAAAGTGGAAAGACGACCCAAAACGGTTTTTCATCGTTATATTTTGTTTCTGTCGACTTTGAATGAACTGTATTTTACGATGCTAAAGTTACTGTTTATTGACATGTAGTCTGGTGGCTTTAGCGAATGCAGTTTCGCGGATCTTACTCTTTAACAGAAAGTTCGACCTCCTTAGAAATCCTTTCCATAATGTTGTCAGACACTTTAATATTAATTAATATTAATCTGAGCCTGTCAGTGGCAAATCAAGCACTTTTGTGAAGGTAAATACAAGCTGGACAATCGCCCTATTAACTTAGATTGTAGCTTGTTTCTCCGCTGCCGACTGCAGCGATCTCACTTAATACTGGACCAATGTCAGAGATTGTTGTTCCCATCAGTCACGTAGACACAAACACATAGGAACATAGGGTCCAGGACTCCAGGTTTACTGTAGTTACCCTTTAAGTTTGAATAATTTTTTTGGGACAAGGAGCCTGAAATGATATCGTATCTGATCAGTGTGATAAATGATAACACATAAATAGGGTTGGGTATCTATGGGTTTTTTCCAATACCGGTGCAAAAACGATACTTTTAAAACGGTGCCGGTGCCTGAACCGAAATATATATATATATAATGCATATAATATAAACTATAAAAAAGGAGCACAAAATGACAGTTGGCGACATTAAAGAACGGCTTGTTTATTGCTAAGGCCATATGGTCAAAATTAAATGATTGATTAATAATGTAATAACAATAACTTATAACAATGACTCATTTCACCAGCAAATTGCTGGTAAACAACAAAAACAAGCACCAGATGGGAAAAGGGTATTTTACAATAACTTAAAATGCACCACAAGGCTGGCGAGTTTCAAGTGAACGCACCGTCTGTGTTTTCCGACAACAACAGCTGCAGACTGTGTTACGTCCCGGTGTTGGAATCCTCTACAGTGAAATACAGTCACACTTTACACCGCTTAACATAAACTGTCAGCATTTTAACCATTGTGTTTAATCCAGCTGCTAGCTAATGGTAATTTAGCGTCCCGTGCAGCGATGCACCGAAATATTCGTTCTTATTCGGTCTCGTTACTACCGTTTACACACATACACCGTTTACACATAAATCACCAAGCTAACATCTTACAGGGATTATCAAAGTTCCAAATACATTTCTTTAGATTGTTAGAATTTTAGCTCATGTAGACTGAGGCATTAAATCCACAAAACCAAGACTTGTATCAGCTTAAGGTTGCCATCTCCATGCAGTAAATCCTGTAAGAATTTAGAAAGCAACACATTTATTATGTTAATAACATAACAGCCACTAATATAAAATAATTCATTAAGAATATACATTTATAATAATAACTTATATGGATAACGTATCCATATAAGTTAATCCATTTGGATACAATAGATAATACACACAGAAACATTTCAACCAGTCTAAATATATATTGAGCTCAGTATGTTTCCTTTTTCCAACAGAAAATGAGAAATCTTCAGCCAAATGGAGCTTTTTCACAGCAGACATTTTGACTTGTCAAGTGTCCCAGTTACCTGGATTCTCCACTGGGCGCGTCTGTGCTGCGTTCCGGCCACACGGGGAGCGTCTCGACTACCAGATTACAGTCTCTGAACTTACCAGACTGTTGTAACTGTTCTATTATTTGCCTTTACCCACTTAGTCATTATATCCACATTATTGATGATTATTTATCACAAATCTCATTGTAAAATAATATAAATATTTTGTGAAAGCACCAATAGTCAACACTACAATATCGATGTGGTATCGATATCGAGGTATTTGGTCAAAAATATCGTGATATTTGATTTTCTTCATATCGCCCAGCCCTACCGGGCGCGTATCTTTAGCGGAGCGGAATATCAAGCGTTGACTTGAATGTCCACGATTGCTCGCGGGGGTTGCAGCGCCTCCGGAACGCATGCGCAGACGCGCCCGGTGGAAAATAGGGGTAAGCCCCGACAGTGAGTCAGCATTCACCGTACCAGGACCCTGAAATTGAAGCAGCTGAATGGAATTCAGCCATCATTCATTTTATTTACACCTGTGCTTTTTTTGCTGTGACGCGTCAGAAATGTCTTCGGTGAAAATGACCCCCGTCTGATGAATTACTCGAAATTTTAGTCCCGATTACGACTTTGGCTCCTAGTGATCATAAAAACAGATTCATAAAAAAAGAAAATGATTATTTTGCACATAACGTTTAGCAAGTAAACTCTTATTTGGCTTATGTTCTGAATGAGGGAAAAAAAATTCAAACAGCAAAAGTATGAAGGTACATTTCACACTTCTAGGTGTTTTCATTGTTGATTTGTTTTAGATCAGTAATTGCAACATCTTTCCAAAAGACAATGAGTAATCTATTAAATAATCGTGATTTCAATATTTATCAGATTATAATTTTTTTTCCATAGTTGAGCAGCCCTAATTTAAAGCACTACCACTCTCTACATGACTAATCATAGCATCAAATCATGCTAGAGAAGGCTCTGCAGTTAAGGCTTAGTTTGGATTCAGAATGTAAACCCATCAAATAACCATTAAATTCACATTAAAATCCATGCACCAGGGAGGCAAAGCAAATATGTATTTGAAAGAACATTCAGTGATTCTGGATACATTCTTCATCTCAAATATTGCGTTACGTTTCAGAAAACCCGTTTTTTGTTGCCAATGTAGAGATAAAAAAAAGCTGAAATTAAAGCTTTAGTGCGTAACTTTTGTATATTAATGAACGTCCGTTACATTCAAGCCGTTGCCAAATGAGTTGCTCCAAAGCTAATTAAGACTATCAGCTCCACACAACTCTCTCTGTATTTCTCAGTGTGACTATGTTCAGAAGATTGTGGCGTCCGGCGACTTTCACGCGCAGAAACTCGAGTGAAGATAACGACCTCTTCTGAAGAGTCCATCGTGTTTTGTTAATCCTCCGTGTCCTTCTCGGCTACTAGCAACTGCGTGGAGGAGGGGTGGGGCTGGTGCGCGATCACAGAAGGCTTGTATCATGTGGACGCGCGTTGTCATTACTTAGGATTCCTCATGGGGGCGACAGAAACTACGCACTATAGCTTTAAACATGATTTGACTGAAAACACACAGCAAAGAAAGGAATTATTTCTGAAAAAAAAATCCAATCCAGTGACATTTAAAGTAAAGATGAAAAGTCAAGTTGTGTCAAGCTAGTTGTTAATATTTACATGTTGATTGGTTGAGAATTGATTGAGACACTGATGAGTGAAGGCGTACATCTGAGTCTACAATAGAGCCTTATGGAGGTATGTGTTTCCAGTGTAGATAATATGGAAGGTGTTGACTTCTAAACCCAATAATATATTTAATCTTGGCATCCTATATGACACCAGGGGATACAACCATCATATGTTGTGGGGAACAACAGCAGTTTCAGCCATTTTGTAGACACTTTCATTTCCCCCTCCAATAAAGAAAAGCTAGAGAAGATTCATTTATAATTGAAATGGATCTAATGAAAAGGGCTCAGCACGAGCTGATTATTTAAAGAGGTTCAGTGGTCACACATCGTGTCATGAATACAACTGAACAGAAATGAAACATTTCCAAAAAAATCTATATGCAGATAGGCGGCTCCAATCTGTCTTTTATCCATGTCTGAGCCAGAGTCTAACAGCGCTCTAAGGTTCAGAAGAAAAAAAACCAAATTATTTTTTTATGAGCTATAAAAATGCGACTCACGTCACATATCTTCAAAGGGAAACTTTTGGCTCAGATAATGAAAAAGAAGAGCTCAAAACAAACAAGGATGAGGGTAATTTCTGGATAAGCGGGGGCGTTATAGCGATGAGTTTCACCACAAAGCAGAATAAGCAACATAACAATTGAACAACCATACAAATCCAATCTGACTATTGTTAACAAGGTGCACAATCAATCAGCTACTTCAGAGTCAGCCTGCTGTTTGAACATACAGC
This sequence comes from Sander vitreus, assembly GCF_031162955.1. Taxonomy (NCBI): domain Eukaryota; kingdom Metazoa; phylum Chordata; class Actinopteri; order Perciformes; family Percidae; genus Sander; species Sander vitreus. The sequence goes on along the minus strand of NC_135856.1, from coordinate 4,711,801 downwards.
TGCGATGATGCAGAGCGGGTGTTTTTCAGCCATTTGTTTTTTTACCACCTGACACCAACATACAAAAACTATTGATGCAAAGTTACACTTATGTCTAAAATTCATTGTATGCTGTTGCATTAAGACTTCAGTTCATTGTAAGTAGGCGTCCCAAACCAGAAAAACAGGGGTGTCCACATACTTTTGGCCACATTATGTACTTGCTTAAGGCCTTTACACATTGGGAGCGTTACGAATAAACAACACGAAAATGCGAAACCCTCACCTGAAAATATTTATACTGGCAGGAAGGGTTCAAAATTAATTTTTTTGTCCACCAGCCAAATGGCTAGTTAATGTTACAATTTGACCAGACACTCAATAGATTACCATTGTTTTTTTGGCTGGCGAGTGACGCAAATCTACCAGCCACTACCAGCATATTTTACCAGCATTTGGCTGGTGGCTGGTGCTAATTTTGGACCCTGCCGGCAGGTAAACAGTTACGCCATCTACGACTTTTATTGTGAAGGGTAATTAAAAGAAGTGAATATGATATGCGCTGCCTTTGTCAAGGTTGAAAGCAATAAAAGTTTGTCTCCTCGGGCGGCTCTGTGTTCGGGCTACGTGCCCCCGCGTTGTTGTTTAATGCAACAGAAGCTCAGAAAAATCAACATTGTTTTGAAAAAAAGAGTGTCGCTTTGTCATTGCGTCATATTTTTGGTCTTTGTGAAAGAACTCGTGACAACAACAAAAAATATGCGCGGAAACATATATTGACATGCAAATTAATCACAAGAAGACAAAAAAAAAAACGCCCCCGGTTTGTAAAGACCTTATTAGACGTGTGTGCCAATCTGCATTTTGGAAAAGGGAAGGAAATGTTTTAAAACAGACACAATCTGGATATAAAATACTTGTTCGTACATAAATAGAAGACAAAAAGAATAATATTTGTTTGTTCGTTCGTGTTCGACTATAGATCTAATTAGCAGGTAAACAAGCAATATTAATCAAGCGACCTTTCAAACCAAAAGCCTGAGCACAAAGCAGCCAGTTGACTTCTGTTCTGTTGAGATGTCCCCCGCAATTCGTGGCAGTATAAAAACAGCAACATCTTTGGTGTCTTCCATCCAATTTCTGTGTACTGTTATTCCCTTCAGCTCCATTGGAGAAGTGATCATATATATATATATATATATATATACTGTATATATATCTATATATATAGATATATATATCTATATATCTATATATAGTATAAAACTATTATTTTCTACAAACCTTTAACATTCACAGTCATTCCTTTACAAGCATCAGCATGAAAAACCTGTGAAGTTCCAGTATAATGCATATTGCAAAGCTGCGACCCCCATTTATTTTTATTTTTATAAACTGGTGTCTTCCATCCAAGTGTTCAGTACATATCTGTGGATGGGTCCACTTCATAAACTCCTACAGTGGGGGGGGTGGTGTTGGAGTGTGTTGTTTTCAGATAAAACTCTGATAGCTGTAGTTCACCAACCACATCGTCTTCACAAACAACTTAAAGAACCATCAGATGATGGAATGTTCGGGTCCGTTGCACGCACGCACGCACGCACGCACGCACGCACGCACGCACGCACGCCCGCTAGGTTTTCACCAGCGGCTGTTCTGAAATGTCCTCTGGTGTTCTCTCTCCTTCGCGGGATTTTTTCCTCTTCTTGTGGCCTGTGGAGTCAACACATGTTGTCAGACAAGGAACAGTTCAATTCAAATGCTGTTATTTTTCAAATTGGAACTCAACCTCGTAATTGTGTCTCTTCTGGCTATGGGTCATGCTAACTTTCCACGTCCGTTGTAAAGATTCGGGAAACGGAGTCTGGCTACATTTCCATTGCAACGTTTCGATTTAAAAACGAGTACCTTTTGCTACGTTTACGCCTCTCATTCACGATGCTCTGGCGTGTCACAGCCTCTAAAACATCTGACCCCGTTTTGGTGTGGAATCTCCGGGGTTGTGTTGCCGTCTCAGTGGCCGCAAACGGAGACACCAATACTGACGCCAATGTTTCGCCGCCTGATTAGGTGATGACGTCTCGATCTCTGAGACTAAGCTACTAACGTTACCATGGCAACTACCAGCAACGAGCAGAGTATATATGCTGCCCGGTATCCAAGAATGTTGATTAGATATGCGATTTGGACGTGTTAGTTTAAACAGAGATTAGTTAGTTTAAACAGAGATTAGTTCTTCTACTGCTAACTAGCTAGCTAAAATAACTTGTGTGCACGGAGATCGCTTTTGGCTCAAAACTCCGCTTTAAAGTGTTCATATTCTGCTTTTTGGCTTTTCCTCTTTCCTTTATTGTGTTATATATCTTTTTTTGTGCATGATATAGGTTTACAAAGTGAAAAAGCCCAAAGTCCCCCCCAAAGGGACTTACCATCTCCAACAGAAAACTCTGTTCACAAACTGCTCCAAACAGCTCTGTTGTAGTCCAGCCTTTACTTCAGAGACAAACGTGGTCACTTTGGAACACACGTTATAATGCTCGCCTAGCTGCTAGCGTGGCACGCCCTCATACTCTGCTTCTGACTGGCTAGTAGTCCTTACCTAGGTACTGTCAGGGCACGCCCTCATACTCTGCTTCTGACTGGCTAGTAGTCCTTACCTAGCTACTGCGCATGTGCGACTCCAAACAAAGATGGAACAGAAGTGTGTTGCCTCACTCTGTAGCTAAAACAGAGAGCTCAACTTTTTTATTAAACCATGTACACCTATTCTGATATAACCTGAATACATTTATGAACCTGAAAATGAGCATAATATGAGCATGTTAAAACCAAAACGCAGCAATGTAAATGTAGCCTTTGGCATGTGCAGATATATGCAGCTAGCTTGGTTTGCTGGCTGCAGTTAGCTACAATAGCTAATCCAGGGGGCTAATTTCTGTTTACTTTCGGATGTTGAACCCCTCGACCATTGGTCTGACGCCTGTTTAGTCTCTGACAACAACGGCCAATATTTCAGGTGATTCTGGTGTAGCCAGCAGATATCTGTATAACAGATATCTGGGCCAAGACTTCCTCCTCCGTACGCCGGTCATTGTTCGGAGTCCAATTAGCAACTTGAGACCCGAGGATGGAGTTGGAGTAGAGAGACAACGTCTCTAAAAAGATATCTGCATTGGGTCTTGTTTATTGCTGTATGTAGTTTATCGCTTATAAGCTATAAGAAAAAGAAATAGAGCCCTGTACGAAACTTCATGAGAATACAAAGTAGGAAAGTCCAAATCACTAATGTATGTTTAAGAAAGAGGTGTGTGTGTGTGTGTGTTACTCAAAGCAGGGAGAGAGAGAGAGAGAGAGAAAGAAAGGCATAGAAAAGGTTTTGTAAGACTGACTGAGTTTGAGCAGGAGTTTCTTGCCCAGTGTGTCCTCTGAGCCGCTCAGGGACAGGCTGCTGATGAAAGGGGACGTGTCCGTTTCTATGGGAACAGAGGCCATGTCTGAGAGAGGGAAGAGAGACGTAGTCATGCCTCTTTCAATGATGAATAGTTTTTGGTCTCTGTCGGAGGACACATTTAAAGTCCTGTGTGACTCTTCAGATAAGTTTGTGTGTAAGTGTGAAACCAAAGACGACGTGTCAACTGACAGCTCTGGAAACTTTTAAAGCTGGCCAAGACAAGGTTTTCGCACGGCAGTAAACATGATCGGTCCACGTACTGTAAAGGCAATAAGTCTGTGTTACCATATTTGACAGAAATCTATGCATTTTCCTGTTATTTCTGACAATTTGATAAACAAAATGTGTATAAAATGTGTATATATGCTTGAGTAAATAAATCACCAAATCGCTATTTTCATTCTCAATACTTTACATTTTGGTGCTGGTGATTTTTCTTTGGGGCTGGCTAAAACCTCTAAAATTCCTCTATGCAGGAAAAACCCTTAAAATGGCGTTAGAGTCTTTCCGACCAATCAGATTGCACGTCTAAACATAGCAGTCAACAGTAAGAGCTCGTACCAGTGTGTGCGTCGGCCTCAGATCTGTCCTCCCTGATGTACGGGATCTCATCCATCCTGAGAAACACTGAATCGCTGGGACTCTTCTGGCCGTCAGACTTGCTGCCTGCAGCAGATACACATGAACACATGCACACATCAAAATACACATGAGGCCTTTCCAGTGGTGTAGTCTAATGTATTGTAGTGGGTATACTGTACCACTATTTTTTTTCCCTGGCTCAGAATGGGCCTTTTTGGGGGGGGGGGGCATATTAAAGTGTGGGGTCTGGGTGTCCTCCCCCAGGGTTATTTTGAGTGTCAAAGACTAATTTCCTGCATTCTGATACACTTTTTATGCACCAATTTATGGTGGGAATACCTTTATTTAGCCTATGAGAAGGAAAACACAGATGACATTCAAAATTATATAAAAAATATAATAGAATATAAAGCAGTAAGGGGGCTTTCACATCAGGGACCTAAGCCTGGATCCCAAAAGTTGACCCCAAAGAGGACAAAATAAAATAGGCTACTTATATTTGTCTTAAATGTGCGGTGAAGGGAGGATGCTGGCGTTAGTGTAGGCGGAGCATTTGGGCCCGGTCGCTACGCACACGCTACGCACATGCGCTCAGTGAGGAGCGGGTCGGTGAAAGATGAGAAAAGTCAAACTGCATGTTCAGCAGTGTTAGTTTAGTTTGCTGTCACATTACTCAACCACGTATTTGTGAATACAAAAATGATGTTGTTGCGTATCATTGCACATTTTCAAGTGGGTATATGGAAATCCTGGAGATTTCTTAGTGGGTCTACTGCGTATACCTGCGTATCACGTAGACTACACCACTGGGCCTTTCCCTTTCTGTAATTAAAAACCCAAGTTGACAGCCAACAAAAGTCTAATACTCCAACTGCTTCTCATAGGATCCACTAACGAGCACAAACAAAAAGACTGAGAATCTGCAGCCTCGTGTATTTTCTTTACTTTCATGTTTTCATCTCATTTATATTGAGTCATTTCTCTGTCTGTCAGCCTGTTTATCTCTCCTCAGACTCTGCCTTTTGAAAACATCTCTTTGCAATTTGGATGAGGTTATTAAACTCTATTCATTGTGAATATTTTGCCCTAATGAATTCAGAGAAACTCATTGGAGGGAGCCATCATTGTTTGTCTGCCTCTGCTGGCTCACATCATCTCTTATTGTCTGAACTGTGAACCTGCTCCAGGACTGTCTCAGGAGTCGGGGACACTTACGGACGATGCGGTTCTTCTCGTTCAGCAGCGAGGTGCTGTGCGGGACGCTGGACTGCTGTCCTCGGGTTCGGGCCGAGCTGGGCCGGCCGTGCTCCCTGGGTGGGGGCATGAGGGTGGTGGTGGTGGTGCTGCTACTGCTGCTGTGCCCCGGGGGCATCAGCGTGGCCCCGTGCTCCGCGGCCGGGGCCTCCGGGGTCGGGGTGTTGCCTTCTGCCAGACGGCCGTCTGCATCCGGCGTCAGAGGAGAGTTGTCCATCCGGGTGGCTGTCACAGCGTTCTGGTAGTGGCTCCGGGTGATCTGACACACAGGAGCAGAGGATTTTGGGTAGTGTTAAGGGTTGGAAGGATGCTATTTTACAGCGGCTCCGTGCGGAGCTTAGCGCCGGCCCATGACGATTGTGATTGGTTTAAAGAATTGCCAATGGACCTTTTTCACAGCAGACATTTTGACTTGTCATAGTAGGAAAAGCACAGCTGAAATTGATAACATTAACGATGGCTTCCATCAAGTGTCCCAGTGAGCTATTTCAGTGAGTCAGCATGCACAACACCAGGGCCTCTCCTAAGTGGAATGCAGCCATCATTAATGGTTTGGAATACACCTGTGCTTTTCCTACTATGACATGTCAACATGTCTGCCGTGAAAAAGGTCTATAGACCAGAGCACATTTTTCTTCCATCCCGGAATGCTATGTTAACTAGCCAGACGCTCCTCCGCTTTGCAGCGTGTGGATAGTAAAAGCGAGACTAGGCAGAGCCTTAAAGGACAATTCCGCCGCAAAATGAACCTAGGGGTTAATAACACATGTGTACCGAGTCGACCGTTCTCTGGGTCGACTCAGTACACGTGTTATTAACCCCTAGGTTCATTTTGCGCCGGATTTGTCCTTTAAGTCTGATAAATGGTTCTGCGGAGGCTCCACTCAGAGCTTTCGCCATAGCCTACGTAAGTGGCCTGAAGTTTATACTTGTGCGTTGGTGTTGGTGTCTGTGTCGTAGCGTATCTCTTTAAGAGAATAGCAGGGCCGGCATGTGTGTGTGCACACTAGGGGAGTGTATACTGTATGATAAAAGGCCGAAATTGAAAACGCAGTGTTCCCTGAGGTGGTGCGACATTCAGGTGTTACCTTGATGATCTGCAGTTGTGTGAGCTGTCTGACAGAGTAGTCTGGCAGGTAGACGTTCCCCCCACCGTTCAGTTGGCTCATGCTGCCTCCGTACAGCATGGACTCAGAGCGGTCCAAACCGCTACTGCGAGAGGGGGATCTGTGGACTGCAGGAGATCAAGAAACCAATCAATCTTTTATGAAGCACTTTCACAGAAACGGATGAGACTCGATCAAATCACGAGCGAGCTCAGAGCTTCATTTTTCATTTTCCCTTCTTGATATGAGGCGGGCTCCGCCATTGTAGCTGAAAGCTTCCATTCATTCAGTCACTTCGCTGCTGTGAATGCTGCATTTATGTTCTGGCAGTTGACTCGGAAAGCTGTTCAGAGAAATTTAAATGCCGTGGCCGAAGATTTGTGGAGCGTTTGAGTGCTGCTGATCAGGTTCTTCACTCCAAGTAAAGTGCACATTCACAAGCAATGATTTATTTTTGACAAAATGTAGATTCTTTCAGTTTTCTGATTAAGATTGTTTCATTTCTTCTGTTTCCTTGGTAAATACATCTAGTGTGTAGGCCTATCTGTGCATATGTAGTGTGTGTGTATATATATATATATATATATATATATATATATACTATGAGCTTAAAAAACAAGCAAATGTTTGGTCCGTCACAAACGGTAGGAAGCAGTTTTTTAACAGTTTCTAATAAGAATATAAACACAGCTGTGTGTGTGTGTGTGTGTGTGTGTGTGTGTGTTTCTACCTGCTGGCATGATGGAAGGAACCCCAAAGTAAGAAAAAGCTCCATTCTCAAACTTCAGCGCCTCCTTACCAAACTCCACCTCAACTCGACCCTGAAGGAGCACAGAAACACGGCGTGAGCCGACCAGCTTCTGTCCGTCTACTTGCAGTATTTCTGGCAGTATTAAAAGCTGGTATACCTGCAGGACCAGCACGAAGTAGTCCACGGGTTTGTTGCGCTGGAACAGGAAGTGCTGCGACGCTCGCTTGTTCTTCTCGTCGAAGTTGAGGTCCTGAACCACGCTGGGGTGTTTGATCAGCCTCAGCAAGATCTTCTCTGAGATGTGAGCGGGTTTGAAGGGCTCCACCTCTGACAGAGGGAGGAGAGAATGGCCCAATCAGGAGGACTGGCCATCCCACTCAGGACTCTGGCTGGTATTCATATTAAAAAATGGGCATGACCAGGATGTAGGGTTGCCAACTTTGTCGCTGAATTAAGGGACAAAAGGTGGCCTGCCACAGCAGTGTGGGTACGGTTTTGTGTGAATGTACAGTGTATTGTTTTAAGCCATTTGTCATAATGATAACTTAGATCTCTTAATTTCATATTAATACATAGGCTAACTCTCATGCCTTGGCAACATACAGTAGGTTTAATAATAGTTTGTTAATGTGTGCATTTCCTTGGAAGCATGTTGGGTCAAGTCATGGCCAAATGAAAATTCCTTTCGACAAAGTACAGAAGGCTTCCGTTGAGTCAACGCTTAAGGGCTTTACCCACTTCTTTTTTTTTTACTTCCCATGGTTTATTGTAGCCTTTTCTTTTTTAAAGGGTCTCCCTGTCTCAACCTGAAATGCTGAATCCTTTTCTGTTTTTAAATTTAGACCCATCTTTAAAGCCCATCTTTTTCATTCACATAGTTTTTGCTTGTTTTCATGTAGAATCCCCAAACAGCAAGAGATATGAAGCGTGGATTTGTTTTTCAGGTCTTGTAGGATGTAAACTGAACCAGCTCGAGATTTCCACGAGACTTGTGAGGATGCATCAGCCATGTGGGACCATCACTTTTCCCATACCTCAACTCTCTTAAATCCCATTAAACTCAGGCCTTGCGCTTTACCTTAACTTAATCTCAATCCTATTCTAAACCAAAGGCCCAACATTCTCTGTCCCTTAAAGAACTGAGCCTGGAGGAAGTATCCTGAGTTTGGATGATATCCCTCGTCTCTCCTTCCCTGTGAGGATGTTTGTTTGTTCCACAGTGTAGAGATACAAGAACACAGACACGCAGCAGCGAGCTGATTGGCTGTTACCTGTGGACAGGAAGCGGTGTGTTGCCAGGAGAAGCTGAGGAGAGATATTGACTTTCATCTCGTTCTCTGACAGTTTGAAGATGGAGAAGTCCTGCTGCTTCCGCTCGTGGTGAGAAACGCGGCGCTTCGTGCGATTATCAGCTGATCGGGCAGACACACACCGACACACAGAATGAGTAAATCACACAGCTCTTAATGCACCCGTGTCAAACTTAAGGCCCGCGGGCCAAATCCGGCCAACATATCAATTTATGTGCACAATACATTTTGGCCCGTCTAGTTTTGTCACTTTTTACAAAGTTTTTGGAGCTTTTTTCAACGGTTTTGACGCATTTTTGCAGCTTTTTTCTGTGCTTTTTTTCCAACGTTTTTGGCATTTTCTTTGACATTTTTGTCGACCAAATTGTAGGTGAGAAGACTATATGAGACATGCAATAATACAGTCAAAGATATTTGACTTTTTCGATGACATAAAAGCAATAAACTCTACATGTCTGGCCCTTGATATGATTCTTATTTTCTAGTGTGGCCCTTAGGGAAGTTGAGTTTGACACCCCTGTCTTAATGCATGCGATAACATTCATATTTTGAGTGAGTGCGTGTCTGTGCGCATGCATACATACTGTAGAGGTCCGTCTCGTCGAGGATCTCTGACTTGATGATTTCCTCGATGACGTCCTCCAGGGTGACGATGCCCATCACCTCATAGAAAGGGTCACCCTCGCCCTCGTTGTTCACCCGCTGCACGATGGCCAGGTGGGACTTCCCTGGACGAAAAGGTTGACTCAGGCATCACTTTTAACCCAGATTGCATTTAGATACTTTACAGGGCAAAGTATACAGTACTTAAGCAGTATTTATGAGGAACGCATTACAAACAAAGCTGAGAAAATTAGTAGTGACCCCTCCCATACACAGCGAATTTGAACTTCTACCCTCAGGGAGGCGTTTCAGAGTACCAACAGCAATTAGAAACATCTTTAAGAAATCCTTCATCCCCAATGCTGTGAAGATGCTAAATAACACTGGGAACCGTACTTAAGGATGGAGGCAGACCGAGGCAGACTTCCGGGCTGCGGGTTTTATGCACAGCAAACATTTTAGTAGGCTATATTTATCTATTTATTTACTTCTTTTACTTTTGTAAATGTAACCTTTGTAAAGTCTTTTTATGAAATGTATTGTCTGTTTTGTCCGTCTTGGCTATGTACTGTTTGAACATTTTTCACATCTGTGGACAATGAAGTTTTTCGTATTCGTATTCGCAAAACATTTGGACAAAGCAAAATGCAACTGCAGTGTTTTCTTGTTTGTTGAAGACTTAGGTGCACGTATTTGGCGGGGGGGGTGTACAGGTCCTCCCTCAAGAATTTCTTTACATTTTTTCATTTAAAAAAAAAAAAATGCAATTTCACAACATTTTGGACCTTTTTCAATTTCCATTTTTCAAAACCATTATTTGGTCTCTAAAACTAGAGCAGATAATAAATATAACACTCAAAGAGCTTAAAGACTACACTTGCTAAAGACGTCCACTGGGGACCGACTACAATCATTAGATCTGAGAAAAGTCATTTAGTTAGTTTTGATGCATTGATTTTACATTTATTTGGCTTAGATGCTGCCCAACACGGCTTGGGTGCTGCACCTAACCCTTATCAGAATCAGAATCAGATTTATTGGCCAAGTATACTTACATAAACAAGGAATTTGACTTCAGTAGGTGTTAACTCTCTATACATTCAACAATAGACATGTAGTAGTAACATACTGTACAATAGAGACAACAATATACATATAGGCACATATCAACATAATATACAAAAATACAAATATACAAATAAGACATAATAACAAGACAAGTACACATGGAGTGGGATGTAAAGTGCAAAAAGTAAAAGTGAAAAGTAGTGTGCAAGATGCATATTGGAATGACAAGTATGTAATGTGTAGAGATGTGGGTCTGGTTGTTTTTGTGCGCAGGGGTCTGTAGCGCCTGCCAGAGGGGAGGAGGTTATAATGGTAGGGAAAACCCTATACTGTCAGTAAAACATCATAAACAAAAACAAAGCTATGACACAGGGGGGAAAGTGATGTATTATGTGTCAGCATAACAGGAAACTAGCCAGATCTGACTATCATTAGTGGTGTCCCAAACTAAATTTCAATCTCAGCTTTGAGTCCACTGAAGTAACGTTGCTTTGCCTCCCAGTAAAGAGAAATTAAACCTTTTAATCCCAAACCAATAAATCTGAGATTCCTGATTGGAAGGCCGACCAGCCTACGTTCGCTGTCTTAAACACATGATCATCACAGTGGGATAACAAGCCACTTTAAAAAGTTGAACTGAAGTGTTCGGTCTCCTATGTACTTCCGCTCAATTTTAATTTTCTTTCAGTACTCCGTCTGGGTTTGCGGTATATTCTTGGGGTTTCTCCGGCTAAATCTTTACCGGTCCAATCAGGGAACGGAGGGAGTGGCTGAGAACGATGACGTTGAGGATTGTGCGCTAATTTGAGTTGTAGTTCCGTAATGGCGGCGGAGAAAGATGCGAGCGAAGCCATTCGGTCCATTGTGGCAACGCTGCCGAATATCCAGAAGTTAAAGCCCGAGCAAGAACAATCTTTGCTGAGTTTTGTTGGTGGCCGTGATGTTGTGGCCCTCCTCCCCACGGGGTTCGGAAAAAGTTTGATTTCCCAGCTCGCTCCGTTAGTGGTGAAGGAGTTGGCTAAGGCTAACGCTAGCGATGCTAAGCTGACGTCACGACCAAACGTTAGCGATTGGTTATGGCAGATCCAGAGTGGCTCTGGGGAGATCCAATAGTTTTAAACTTCAACAGAGTACCCGCCTTCAAGGAAGTTAACACTTGTCAATGGAGAGTGGCCGGACTCTCTGGACAAATGAAATGTACCAGAGTCTGGTAGGACCAGGCTATAAAAGTTTGGGATTCATTCAGTTCTTCAGAAATATTAAAAAAACGTGAACGTAAAATGTGCTGTAAATAGCTGCTGTAAAGTCTTTTGCTGAAGGTACTGATGTCTTGGCAGTAGTAAATGGTTAGTTAATCTAGTTAATTATCTCAGAAATAAATCACTGAACAAGATGTGTTTCCTCTGATTCAGGAGATGAGATAATATTGTCAAATAAATAAGATTTTGGCTGGGTCCGAAATTCCATACTAACATGCTATTATTTAGTACCCTTAAACAGTATGTGAGATTTTGTAATATGTCCAAAATCTTACAATGAAATATTACATTATGCAAACATTGGACACTACACCGGCATAAGTATCCCACAACGCAATGCGGTAGTAACGACAACGTTCGAAGCAGAAAAACGGACAGCAACCAAGGAGCTCTTTAACGTCAAAAACGCTTTACATTTCTACATATAAAAATTTGGGATTTTGTCACCTGTGACTGTCGGTCTAGTTGCTTTCCTTTTTCAGTAATCTAAGCATTATCTGGAGATGCCGCTAGCGGGGGTCGGCAGGGGTTCTCTTGGTTACGCGCCTCCAGATGCAAGGAGGCTCTCAGGAAGTGACGTTAAAAAATGACAGCTTGGTGCGTCCGCAAAGATACACACTACTGTTTATTTACACAAAAGTACGTAGGACGATAGTATACATATTGACTGTGGTGCAGAGTATGCGATTTCGGATGCAACCTTTGTACTTTATATTTTGTAATGGAAAAATTACATAGACCATGATTTTCTTAACAATGATTGTTCATCTATTGAGTAATTTTTAATTATAAGTAGATCCTTAAAATATGCCTCTGAAACATGTGTCTCCTAAAGATATTTCCTGAAAGTAAGTCCTCCAGTGTTGAAGATAGCTGAAAATGTTATGACCCTGTAATTCTCCACTGTAAGCAAATGGTAACAAAACACAGGTGCCTCCAGAGATATGCAAAGGTCAGTTTGCCTGAACTTAAGGTTGGAGCCTGAACCAATCTGTAGACGAGATAAATTATTGAAGGACTTTTTACGCACTAGACAGATGTACAGGGACAGCTTTAGACAGCAGTGTTCAAGATTAGAATGTTTTCCAAACATGGTCGTGTTTCTGCTGGGAAAATGGGATATAAGGAGATGGCATATGTTACGCGAGGCACAGAACTGTTGTCACTTTGTAACTCTGTTCATTGTGAATTGCTGTTCTTGTCATTTTTGATTGTTCTCTCGAGAAAATAATTAAACCCTTCCACCGAATACCTAAACTTTTAATCCAGTTTGCAGCCTGTCTTTATTTTGTTTCAACAAGGTCTCTTCTTCACCCAAATTCCTCCCTCGCTGAACAGAAACTTCCACCACAGACTTGGCGTTGTCGGCAGGATTTCAAGGAGGGATCAGATCGGGACTCCCCGGGCGACTGATGACAGTGCACTCCAGGGATCTGATGATCACCTGCCTCTAAACCTCGCCAAAACATCTTTGAGAGACAGAGGGTCAGAAACCACGGAGTGCTCGCTGATTCCACTCTGAAATCCAAACGAAAAGGAAGAAATTTCAACCAGCGGGGGTAAGTTGAAGTTTCAACTATTAACAAGGTGAATTGGATAGTGAGACAGTCTGTGAGACAGAGATATTGACCGTGGCTTCACTGAGGGTATTCGCTGAAAGTCTATCTTTGCTTTGGGAACATTTTGGGTTGTGTACAAAACAGGAAAAGAGAGTTTTCTTTGGCACCCAGGTTGTTTAGTATAACAGATAAGAGCGCCAGTTGTCATCATTTCATCCAATCTGGACTAGAACGGGGTGACGGATAGATTTTAAAATCATACGGATAAACATCATCGTAGCTGTTCGTCAGGATTTAAGTGTTTTATGAATCTATCACAGATAAACAGTCATCGTAGCTGTTCGTCAGGATTTAAGTGTTTTATGAATCTATCACAGATAAAAGGTCATCGTAGCTTAAATTAAGTTGCAGCTGTTTACAGGTTTTCCCGCAAAGTTTACCGTGAACTAAACTGGGCCGTATAGTGACGATTATACGTGAAGAAGTACTTCGGCTGGTTGTTATCTATTTTTGGAAAATGGGTAACAGGAGCACAGCGTCACACGTTCCTTCAGGGCCGGTGGTGGATGAGATGATGAAAAAATTTGGGCCGAAATCTTTAGAATGTCTGAATTATTGGACAACAAAACACGGGTTTCCTGAAAATGGTTCTTTAAGCACAGCTAAACTCAGAATGCTGAAAACAGGATTTAGAAGAAGAAGAAAAAATATTGAAAGGGGGAAAAATGATTAGCAACCAAGATCTGATTCAAATAGACAAAAACAAGGAATGTTTTAATCAGTGGATGAAGGAAGCCACAGGCAGGGAAAGAAAGCAGATGAAAAAACTGGTATCTAAGGGAGAAACTGATAATGTTGTTGAAACACAGAAACTAGAAAAACCAGAAACTGCCACTGACACGTTTGCATTTTCTCTGTATCCGAGCATGAAACGGGTGGATCCGCTGCTCGACCTCCCGCCCTACCCTCCTCCACACGTCGCTGCTCCTCATCACGTCGTGACGCTGAAGGAAGACGACACGCCTTCCACCGTCACATCCCGCCCTTCTCCCACAGTGCCCACGTTCACGTTCACGTTCACCTACACCTCCACACCATGGGGTTATGGGAATCCCATCTAAAGAACGCTTTCCTGAATGGGCTGCTGCCAGAGATCCGAGCTGGACTACTGAAATCGTGTATTGGCTGGGACGAAGCCAGACTGACAGAAATCGTCAGACACACAAAACATGCAGAGCAGCTGGAGCAAGAGTCAACTCGTCAGGCTGAAAAGAAAACAAAGAAGAAGGCCGAAGATGCCCAGCTGACACTGTTTCATACAGTAAATCAACTCGCTGGGAAAGAAGGAAAGAAAAAGGGGAAGGCAGAGGCAGAGGGCGCGGCGGACAGCAGGCGCCTGATTCAGTATGTTTCAACTGTGGCGGCAAGGGCCAACAAATGTCCTTCTCCAAGACAACAAAAGGGGGAACCAGTTGGGGACCGCGGCTACAGCCAGGAGCAAGCAGATTGACAGGTGGTGGAAGGGGACGGTGACGGAGAGTGTGAGCCAGCGAGATCTGCCCAGCCAAAGGAAAGTAAAAATGCAAACTCACAAACACAAATTTCTGCACCCATTACAGACCATAAACATCACACTGTTTCCCCACTTGATGAGAAAAACATTCTAGACGCAATTTCTTACCTAGAGCAAAAGCAACACATAGAAAGTATTCCTACTTATGCAATGTTGTCATCTGAGGTTTATAAGAAATTACCAACAACTATTTTGAATGTACAGGGGAAAGATGTGGAGTTTTTGGTAGATTCGGGTGCAACTAATTCTGTACTTCAGAGGTCCTTGTTCCCGAATCAAAAGCTTTCTGGTAGAATTGTTCTGTGCAGAAGTGCAAGTGGAGCAATTGTCCCAGAAAGGTTTTCATATCCTATGATGTGTGTACACAGTGACCTAAGTGATTCAGAGCCAGAGAGGAGGGCAAAATGTTCATTTCTGCTCTCTCCTCTGTGTCCGGTGAATCTGTTAGGGAGAGATCTCATGTTACGTTTTGGTGTAGGAGTAATCCCAACGGCAACAGGCCTGAAAGTTGTGAGATTAGACGTCACTACCCAGAATGACTCGTTCTTTTCACAGAGCACACACGGGTCCCAGCTCATATTTCAGTGGGCCATTCTTCAGGCTCATGCTGCAGGCTTGCTGCATGAGGCCAGAAAATTGGTCTCCCCTTTTTCTGAGTTTAGGGAAGAACATAACTTACATTGCACTTGTTTTGTCTCTTCAGAACGTGATGACATGTTTGTTGAAGAATTTTTTAAAGAAGAAACAGATGAGCTTGAGTGTACTTACATATACTGGCATGAAAACAAATGTGCAGCAGCAGTAGCCTTGACTGATAAACAGAGAATGTTTTTCAGAATTCTACACTCCCATGCTCATATCTCCTTATCCAAATCTTCCACAGATCAGTGGAGAAACTTGGGACAATTTGTCCTGGACTGTGACCGACTGACTGACTGGACTAAAACCGTGGACGGGAACGTGCACACCTCCCCCTCCACGGGAGTTTATCGGAAACTCCTGTCACACCGTGTGACCGCCGCGCGCAGTGTGTTCCAGCGGAAAGAAGCTGAAACACACACACACACACATTTCTGAGTAATGCTGTGAATGTCTCTCCCACAGAAATCTCACCGTTGCTGTCCCAAGTGCCAACTCACCTGTGGGCAGCGCATAAATATGATGTGGGTCTCATCAAAAATTGTCAGCCTGTTGTCATCACACCGCGCTCAGACTTCAGGCCCAAAAAGCATCAGTACCCACTGAAACAGGAAGCGATCGATGGAATCAGACCGGTCTTTAACTCTCTATTGAAAGCAGGAGTTATTGTTCCAGGTGTTGATTCACCTGTTCGCACGCCTATTTTCCCTGTCAAGAAAATTTGTGATAAGGGAAAACCGGACGAATGGCGTTTTGTTCAGGACCTCAAAGCAGTAAATGCAGCGGTTCACGCACGTGCACCCAACGTACCAAACCCGTACACGATTCTTCAGGGAATTCCTGGGGGGGCACAGTATTTCTCTGTTGTTGATTTGTCTAACGCTTTTTTCAGTGTTCCAGTGGACAAAAACAGCCAGTTCTGGTTTGCGTTCCTGTTTGACGGTAAGGCCTACACTTTCACACGTTTAGGACAAGGGTTTGTCGAGAGCCCAACCATCTACAACGAAGCACTGAGAGAGAGCCTGGAAAGCTTAACCCTTTCCCCAGGCTCGGCTCTCCTTCAATATGTTGATCACTGTCTGATTGCAAGTCCAACAAAAGCGCAGTGTGAACAGGACACTATTGCATTATTGTGTCACCTAGGAAAAGAGGGGCACAAAGCTAGTTTAGCTAAATTGCAATTTGTGAAAGAGGAAGTGCATTTTTTGGGTCCTGACATTTCAGCGTCAGGGAAAACGTTGTCTCCATCTCGGATTGAGGCAATAGTTTCCCTCCCAAAACCTGCAACAAAAACAAATGATGTCATTTCTAGGAATGTGTTCCTATTGTCGAGTTTTCATCCCAAATTATGCTCAGTTAGTTCAACCTTTAGCTGACATAATACATGGTAACAACTTGTCTGCACACGATCGCGTCACGTGGACGACGGAGGCGGGTCAGGCGTTTGTAAATCTTAAAAAAGCTTTTCAAAACCCTCCCACTTTAGGTTTGCCAAACTCTAAGCTTCCATTCACTCAAACAGTGGATGAACGTTTGGGCTGTATGACGTCTGTTCTCTTGCAGCCACACGGTGACAGGCTCCGGCCTGTGGCCTATTTCTCTGCAAAACTTGATCCTGTGGCAGCAGGTTTGCCCATATGTCTCCGAGCCGTTGCTGCGGCTGAAAAAGCTCTGTCAGCATCAAGAGACATAGTGGGCTATGCTCCATTAACATTGCTAGTACTGATCCTATTGGAGCAAAAATCTTCTCATTTGTCTGCAGCGCGGTATTTGAGGTATCACACATGTCTGCTTGATATGCCTAATGTCACTGTTAAACGATGTACAGTACTTAACCCTGCTTCTCTTATGCCTACGCCAGGTGAGGGTGAGCCGCACGACTGTTTGGCTGAGTTGCAACACACCTGTGCTCCGCGCCCAGATTTGACTGACACACCGGTGCCAAATTCAGATCTGGTTTTGTATGTGGATGGGTCAGCCTCACGCTGCCCTGACACTGGCCAGGGACAGGTAGGGTTTGCTGTAGTATCAGATGCAGTAACCTTAATTGCTAAATCTCTTCCCAAACACTTCTCTGCGCAGGCTGCTGAACTCATTGCTCTCACTGAAGCATGCAAACTGGCTGAAGGGTCGTCTGTTACGATCTATACGGACTCCAGGTACGCCTTTGGGGTTGTACATGATTTTGGGGGCATTGTGGAAACACCGGAACTTCCTCAAATCCGATGGTAAGCCTATCTTGCATCACCAACTGATAAATGACCTTCTGACGGCCATCTTGCTCCCATCACAGATAGGCATATGCAAATGTTCCGCACACACTGGGGGCGACTGACGAGGTCTCCAGGGGGAAATGCTCGTGCTGACATGGCTGCAAAAGCTGCTGCACGCCTTCCCGTGCCACTGGATGACGCGTTAGCTTTGCTCCACCACAGATTTTTCACTTCCAGATTCAGTGGCAGCTATGCAGACACATGCTACATCACAAGAAAAAAACACAGTGGAAAAGTGCAGGGTGCACCTTTAAAGAAGGTGTCTGGCTGGGGCCAGATTCAAAACACTGCCTTCCGCGCCATTTCTTTACACATTTTGCAAAGTTGACACATGGAAGGGATCATGTGTCAAAGGGTGGGCATGCTGTCTCTGTTAACACAGACATGGTTCACAAAGGGCTTCACAACATTTGCAGAAAAATTTTGTAAAGCTTGCATGACATGTGCACAACACAATGTAGGCAGACCAGTGACTGTAACACAGCAGGCAGGACATCCACCACCGACACAAGCATTTGAACATGTGATGATGGATTTTGTTGAGCTCACACCGTCGGAGGGGAAAAAAGTGTTGTTTGGTGATGGTTGATATGTTTTCAAAATGGGTGGAGGTGTTTCCCGCTTCAAAACAAACTGCTTCAGTGGTAGCAAAGGCTCTAATGGCAGAAATTATTCCCAGATGGGGAATACCAAGTCGATTGTCAAGTGATAACGGCACACATTTTGTCAATGAAGCAATAACCCAGTTAAGTCTGTACATCGGCATAGACCTCAGAAGGCATTGCAGTTACCATCCCCAGAGCGCCGGGTCCGTCGAAAGAGAAAAACGGCACTCTGAAAACCAAACTGGCTAAATGCTGCGAGGACACGGGTCTTCCTTGGACAAAGGCGTTACCAATAGTACTAATGTACATGCGAATGAGGGTAAGAACGCGCAGTAACCTCAGTCCTTTTGAGATTCTTTTCGGCAGACCACCCAGTGTGGGGGTGGAGGCTCCTAAAGCACCCCTTCCCTCCACAGCTCTGTGTGAGCATATGTTGCAATATTGTGTACAACTGTCTTCTGCTCTCTCTGTCATGAGAATCCAGGTTTCTGCTGCCCTGCCCCACCCAGCCGAAGGACCGCTCCACACTCTGCAGCCAGGAGATTTTGTGGTCGTAAGAAACTTCAGGAGGAAAAACTGGCAATCCCAACGCTGGCAAGGTCCTTTCCAGGTTCTTCTGGTCACCCACACAGCAGTGAAGGTTGCTGAGCGGGCTCCGTGGATCCATGCATTACACTGCAAGAGGGTCCCAGCGCCAGAAGACGAGGCAGTCCCGCCAGACGCCCGGAAATCCGTGACCTGACAGACGGCGTTCTGTGTCACCAACGGTGCAACACACACACACCAGAAACGAGGCAGTGGTAAAGACTGACTCCAACGGAGTGTTACGTGCTAGGGGACGAACCTCTGACACCAGAAGAAATCAACGACACCAGAAGCAAGACAGTCCTGATCTACAGCCCGGTACTGCATCGCTCAGCCAGCCACCCACACACACCACATCCCTGAAGGGCATCAATCACGATAATGCAACCTTTTGAGCCCGTTTCGCATCGTTATTCTCGTCCTACAGCTCCTTCTGACAGCACCATCAGAGCTAAGCGCAAAATGACAGGGACCGGTTCCAAAATTCTCTCCGGTTTCCTTCCGTGGTGGGGGTGTAGTAAATAACGCACATAATATTGATAGCATACATGAAAGTTTGGAAAATCTGACCGCCGTCATGGTTGCGGGGTTCAGCGACCTCCCTCCTGCCATGCGAGCTATGCGTAACACGATACTTCAACACCAGATGGGTTTAGATTTACTGTTAGCAGCTCAGGGGGGCCTCTGTCATGTTTTAGGTGATCAATGCTGCACATTCATCCCAGACATTGAAGGTAACCTCACAGACACTGTCCATCAGCTAAAACAACTCGCCACTAGTCTCAAGGCTCAAGATGTCCCTCACACAGATTCTGGGTGGGACTGGGGAGCCTGGTTGCTCGGGGAGGGTTGGAAAGCCTGGATGGGGGAAAATTGTGATCCCAGTGATGTCTGTAATGATTTTCTGTCTGATTGCTATTTGCTGCATTATTCCTTTAACTAAGAAAATGATTTCATCTCTGTTTGCTCTTGAGAGGGTCCAATACCAGGCATTGCAAGTAAATGATGATAATTCTGATCTGTTTAATTTGCCCTCCTACAAAGAGGACGGATTCGATTCAGACTCTGCCTCCGAAATCCCGTAGGATTAAGACAGCTAAAATCCATTTGAATTGTCATGTTTTCTTTGAGTGTTTGTAGGGGTAGCTTGAACCCAGAGGTTTTAGATCCCTCACAGAAATGTTTTTTTTCCTGCATGTCTCCTTTAGTAATTTTTTATATGTAATGATTAAGGTTGTAATCAAAAGTAGGGAATGTAATGGAAAAATTACATTGACCATGATTTTCTTAACAATGATTGTTCATCTATTGAGTATTTTTAATTATAAGTAGATCCTTAAAATATGCCTCTGAAACATGTGTCTCCTAAAGATATTTCCTGACAAACAGTACTCCAGTGTTGAAGATAGCTGAAAATGTTATGACCCTGTAATTCTCCACTGTAAGCAAATGGTAACAAAACACAGGTGCCTCCAGAGATATGCAAAGGTCAGTTTGCCCGAACTTAAGGTTGGAGCCTGAACCAATCTGTAGACGAGATAAATTATTGAAGGACTTTTTAACGCACTAGACAGATGTACAGGGACAGCTTTAGACAGCAGTGTTCAAGATTGGAATGTTTTCCAAACATGGTCGTGTTTCTGCTGGGAAAATGGTTCATAAGGAGATGGCATATGTTACGCGAGGCACAGAACTGTTGTCACTTTGTAACTCTGTTCATTGTGAATTGCTGTTCTTGTCATTTTTGATTATTCTCTCGAGAAAATAATTAAACCCTTCCACCGGATACCTAAACTTTTAATCCAGTTTGCAGCCTGTCTTTATTTTGTTACAACAAGGTCTCTTCTTCACCCAAATTCCTCCCTCGCTGAACAGAAACTTCCACCACAATTTGTATTCCGGATTAGATTTGAGTAGTGCCGTCTCTTCTCGCATACTGAACTCACACTGAGTGGGAGCTCTGCAGCCTGATGCTCAGCAAGTGGAGCAGCAGGAGCTGAATGCAGTGGGTGTAACAGCGAGGGAGGATTCAATACAAAACACAAGAACACAATCCATCACATGGACACACTCTCCAGAGTCTGCTGTGCCTCTGCTGTGTATCCAGGAGGATGAGTGTGTGTGTTTCTGGAGGTAAAATCTTGGGGCGTTTCCAAAGACAAATGGAGTAATTAATAATCTGTGCACTGCTGGGGGAAAATTTGTTCCGCAGAAGGAAATAAAACATAAAAGGCAGGCAGGATCTTAAATGGGATTCAGTTTAATTAATTTAAACGAAGCGGAAAGAACAAGAAGAAAGGGTTGTGTGTGTGTGTGTGTGTGTGGCTAACGAGACACTGCACTGCAGACAGCAGCAGGTTGTGTGTTACGTCACTCATCCATCCCTCCGTTACATAATTCACAAGTTCACTGTCAGACAGACACACGCACTCCCTGCACACACACAAACACAGACAGAAAACAGAGTGAATCCTTGTTTGCAGCTCCTCCTCAACCGGCTGGCTCCAAATCAACTTCCTCACTCATGATGACATTCTCTCTCTGCTTCTGCACTCATGCCTGCCAAATACTACCGAGCACACACACACACACACACACACACACACACACGAACACACACACACAATCAATTCTGGCAGAGCTGCATTCAGCTAAATAGGTCAGCCTTACATACAAAATAGCTTGGAAGAGGAGAGAGGAGAGAGTATTTTCAGTCAGTCTTATATGTTCTTTCTCTCTGTGTCCTGCAGATTTTTCTTATTTGTTTCTGCATTTTCCTTCTAGTATTTCTTTGACCTCCCAACCTTGTTTAATTTCCTTGATTTCCTCTTAAAGGGACAGTTCCGATGTTTTGTTATTTTAAATGTTAGTTTAGATTCACCAAAGTTGCACAATAACACTAACAAACTAACCGATTGAGGCAGCAGTAGACCAGCAACTCCCGTGTTCTGCGAGGTAAAATGACTGTTTTTGTCAAAGGAGTCTGGTGGCTTTGAAGATAGCATCGATGGTTGATATTATTTCAGAATGGAGCTTTACAAGAGCTTAGTCAGAGAGGCTAATTTATACAGCACTCCCTCTAAGGAATGCATCCTTTGTTCCTGTCCGTTCATGCTGTGTCCCATGTGAGGAACCACCTCTTTCATATGGCAAGACCTGCAAATGTGTGGCCTTCAGAAGGCTAGTAGGTAGTCTATATCCACAACGTTCCGCTTCCGTGATTGGTCCGTTGCCGCTGGAGTTTCCGCCGGATGTCGCTGTTTTCGGCCAGATGTCCGTGACCTTCCTCTTTCTTTGTGTTGGAATTTTAAGAGGACTATGGTTAACTGCTCCTCAGATCTCTGCAGGGTAAATCCAGACAGCTAGCTAGACTATCTGTCCAATCTGAGTTTTCTGTGGCACGCCTAAAACAACCTTTGAACGTACACACGTTCCACCAAAACAAGTTCCTTCCTGAGACTATTTTGCAGAGGTGCCGGGGCTCCGTCTAGCGCTTAGCGCCGCCCATGACGATTGTGACTGGTTTGAAGAAATGCCAATAAACCAGAGCACGTTTTTCTCCCATCCAGGAATGCTGTGTGGACTAGCCAGACCCTCCTCCGCAGCGCTGTGGAGGAAGGTGTGGCAATGTGTGACTAGCTAGTAAGCTAAACTCAGCAAATTCACTTCATCAAGTGTCACTGCAGGGTCCCATGTCCAAAACGTAACACATGACCAGAGAGCAATAGATTTAGATGAATTTTAAAGTGATTTTGTTCAGCTGATCAGGATAAGGGCTGATCAGCTGAAACATGTACTGTGAAAATATAATGAATACAGAGAACAGATGGCAGGGAGACAAACTGTAAATACAGCACACTGAATATTTTATACTCTGCCTCCTGGGACACGGTACAGTAACAAGAACAGAGAGAGAGGGGGGAAAGGATTTAGAGGGAGAAAATAAAGGACTGTGGGAGGGGTGGATATGGCCGTAAAAGGGCAGTAGTGTCTCATGTAAATCAATCAGTGTCAACAGAGGAACAGGATAAATAAAGTCCCACCAGAGGGTTTGATTTAACGTCATTATTGGCACAACAGGGGTGCAATTATATAACAACGGTTACCAACAAAATAAAAGTTATAATATGATGTATTCATATTGTGGGGCATTTTGCTCTCAAAATGAAAAAGCAACAGAGGATTTCTAGGCCCTCCCTGTTTAGTCAGCAAGCCAACTTAAGCTAACATTAGCTTTGATCCTTAGATCCTTTTTTTAAACATAAAGACATCCACGAAATTGCGTTCGCTAAAGCCACCAGACTCCATGTAAATAAACAGTAATTTTAGCGTCGTAAAATACACTTCACTTCCACATTCAAAGTCAACAGAAACAAAATAAAACTAAGAACCATTTTTCCAACCCTCACAGCTCTAGTTTTGGTTGAAATAAACACATAGTTTACTGATTTACATGTGAAAATATGTTGGATCTATACACGCTAAAAGTATTGCTTATTTAAATGGAGTCTGGTGGGTTTAGAGCTAGTGACTTCAGAGCTGTTTCTGTTTAAACAGAAAGGCCTCAAAGAGGTTTTAAAGGTCTCTCTCTGAAGGGATCCTTTCCATAATGTTGTCAGACACTTAGAATATTAATCTGAGCCTGTCAGCGGCAAAATGAGCCCTTTTGTGAAGGTAAATACAAGCTGGACAATCGCCCTATTAACTTACATTGCAGCTTGTTTCGCTGCTGCCGACTGCAGCGATCTCGCCTAATACTGGACCAATGTCAGAGATTGTTGTTCCCATCAGTCACTACGTCCACCAAATTTAGCTATAGCAGCTATTCTTTCCATAGCGACATGCCACCGGCACAGCTAAACTATACTATACTTGTTTAACCCAGTGAATCATTTTTATATAAATATGTCAGTTTTTTGTGTGTCCCACTATTTTCTTTTAAATTATTTTCATTAATATAAATCTTTCAAAAATCTTTTTTTTTTTAATTCAACCCTGTAATGTTGACACGGAAATGGAGAAGTAATATTTAAAGTGATAAGCCTGGTGTGCTCTGGGCGTACTATCATTTTGATTTGAGCACGTTCCAAATGTCTAGTCGACCAATCAGATTGCCTGGTCGGATCTACTTGTTGTATAATACACCACACATACATCTCCCCTTTATAAAGGATAATAGCGAATCATAACTTGATTTTTTTTTTTTAAATGAAAATATATCACGTAGGCTATTTTTCTTACTTTGTCAATATTTACTACAGCTGGTATCTTGTTTAGACTCTGAGATGGAAACATATTTGCTGGCTATTCTTCTTCGGAAACTTTCTCAGGCGGACAGAAAGTTTTGAGGTTTGACCACAAATTAAAGTCAGAGCCATTACTTGGCCACACAGACTTTTCTCATCTTCATTTTGAAGCTAATGTTGTTCTCGTGGTCTGTTTTGGTATCATCGTTGAAAGACAAACTTCTCTAGTTTTCTGGCAGAGGAATGCAGACTCTCTTCCAGGATGTGTGTGTAAAATGTTCACCGTTCAGCCTTCCATCTGTCTAACCAAGCTTCCCCTGGCATTGGCAAGGCTTTTTGTACCTGCATTGTTCACAGCGGGAGGAGGTGTTACTTGGCCGGTTTCATTTGTGCCAGACACGCTGCTTAGCATTCAGGCCAAAAGAAACCAGACCGGCAGAGTCTCTGCTACACCTCTGCAGTGTCTTTAAATGTGCTGAAATTAGTGTTTATTCTAACTCTTGGCAGGCAAAGGTGTGCCTTATTTTCCAGACACTGCTTCTTCCATGCAACTTCTAATATACTGCAGCTAATAAGCTCTCGCTGCAATAATGGCATTGACGGTGTTGCTTTTTAGATTTCTAGGGTACAGACTTTATTTCAATTTGAAGTTATGATCTGCTTCACGCCGAAAAATACTAATGTTAATGCAGTTGAAACAATGGTTGTATGTAACAGAGTTATAACAAAAGTTGTCTTTATCTTTTGTGTAGGACCATTTTATTATAGCTGAAAACTGTAGACTTAGCAACTTTTCAGACCTTCTCAGCGACTTTGTTTCTATAAAGCGACTAGCAACAGATTTAGCGACTTCAGACCATCAGGGGAAAAGCGAGATATATTATATTGTAATTCATTTCCATGCATGCTGCTCAGAGTAATCGCAGTCCACGGCTCTTCTGCCAACAGTACAGGGCCTTTCTCCCCATCTCCTCTAGCGCCGGGAGCAGCCGGCAGTCAGCCGGCAGTCAGCCAACACAACCACCATCATTTAGCGACTTTTAGCGACTTCTGGAGCGAGTGCTAGCTCCTTTCATTAGAAAAGAGTTGGAAAAACTGGTGCAGACTGGGAAAGTCGCCACAGACACCAGACACCATAAAGCTCCACGGAGAGCTTTCGCCGTAGCCTACGTAAGTGGCCTGAAGTTTATACTTGCGCGTTGGTGTGTGCGTCGATCTAATAGCAGGGCCGGCATTTGTGTGTGTGCGGTGTGGTAGAGCGAGTGAGAGAGTGACGGCGATTAGCTTCGGAGGGAGTAGCAACTCTAGAGTCATAGTGGGAGAAACAAAGTGTCTCATCTGTGCTTAACCCTGTTCGGCCGAGCGACGTGCTTCGCTGCGACATATAGTTGCATTGTTCGAGAGGTACATGTCAGGCTACGGCGTAGGGTCCGGCGTAGGATCTGTGTCTCCGTGTACCTAGGTACGTAGCCACGGCGTAGATTTTACGCAGAACCATTAATGTAACGTACCTTCATTTAAGTTCCACACTCTAGCTTTTACTTGTTGTACTTGACGTATAGCACTTAAAGGTGCACTATGAGTTCCTGCATGACGTCACTTCTGTTGACGTTCCAAGTAAATACCAAACAAAACAGAGCAAGCTCGCCCCTCCCCCCATGTTTGTTTTTCGACCGCCAAAGCACCAGCTCCGAACCAGTAAAAGTGGTTCTGAAGTAGCACCAAATCATTGCTGGGCCAGAAGTAAGAACCGCTTACGTCAGCGGCTGGGGGCGGGGTTACCGTGACCAACAAGACGAACAGAAACTTGTGACCGCCATTTTTGAATTAGCAGATGAACGCGATGGACGCGATTAAACAAAAACAGCAGTGGTCAGAGGAGGAAACAAGCTGCCTTTCTTGCACTATAAAGGCGAGCCGCGCGAACACGTTGGATCCGCCGAGTTTGGATGCCGATGTAGGTCCGCAAAGCCATGAACATCAATAGCAAAGCAACGTCCGCCATTGTTGATGGTGTGTTTGTGTTTGGCGCCGCCACGCTAACGTTGCTGGGAAAGATGAGACGTATACAGTGACGTAAGACCTGGCTCTGTGCTGGCTCTTTAGCCTGTGGAAAAGCAAACCGGTCCTTTTGGAGGCTCGTCAGTCGAACCAACTCCGAACCGGCACTAGCTCTAGCGCTGAACCAGCACCTGGTTCTTGTTGGTGGAAAAGGGGTAATAGTGCACCTTTTAAGACTCGATAGTCAAGACTTGAGACTCACAGTGCTTGTGCCTTGCAAAACAACGACTTTGTCCCACTTTTGCCTTTTACCCTTTGGTAGCATGTTAGAGTAGACAAATCAAATGTGTTAGTAAGACAGAATTACAGTGAGCAAGCTGACCAGTTGACATATACAGTACAAATCATCAATCAGCTCTCAGTCAGAAACAGATCAGAGAATAATAGCAGATAAACTGATCTTTAGAAACATGCCACACTTGGCCAAGGAGCTGAGTGCCACCGGTCTCAACTGTGTATGATGCACTCATACCCACAGCAGTGATACGCTAAAAACAACAGGCTGCGCAATTGTGGGTGTGTTGCTACGGGGAACAGGTAGAAGAAGAAATACAAACTAGGGAGTTAGCAAAACGCTAAGACGCTACACAGACGTTTGCACATAGATATAAAATATTGTTTTATTTCTACGTGTTTGCACTTATTTGTATGTTTTTTTCGTCCAGAGCTCTCAGTGGCAGCATCCACTGCTGCAGGGGTCCCATTGAAATGAACTGCGCTTTTCTGCCGCAGTGCCTGAAGGTGTTGTTACACATGAGAGAGAGAGAGAGAGAGAGAGAGAGAGAGAGAGAGAGAGAGAGAGAGATATCACTGATCCTTTTGTGGAACAGTGACGCATGTTTGTGTTCATCACAAAACTCTGATGGCATCTGGCTTCGTACAAAATACTACACACACACACACACACACACACACACACACACACACACACACACACACACACACACACACAGGGAAGACATTTCAATGTGTTTCCTAATATGCATAGTATTCAAAGCTCAAAACAAAAGCTTATCTTTAAAACATGACGTTTACATGATGCCAGATTTTCCCTCAGTGCTTACAAAATAAGCATAACTGTAAATGTATGAGCTGTCACTTGTCTTCTGTAAACAGAAGCAGCTATGGTCAAGGTGTCCTTCTCTGTTTACCTCCGTCTCTTCCTGTCTTCAGCACACACCCAGCAGCAGAAAAGAAAACAGAAAACGCTGACCTTGCTGGGTCTCTGAACATGCAGGAAAGGCAGAGAGCGCAGCGAGGCCTGTGATTGGCTGCTGAGCACCCCACCCATTTTATACTCTACAATAAAGCAGGAGCGCAGCTGACTCCATACAGCAGAAACAGTGCCCTGCTGCAGCAGCAGCTCTGCAAAATGGGGTTCATCAACTCTCTTTTTTTTTTAATGCAGGGGAGGGCATTGCAGACAGAGGGCCCTATTTTAACAATCTGAAACGCAAGTATCAAACGCCAAACGCAAGTAGCTTTGTGGGTGGCTCTCGGGGTGCCCGACGCAAATCTAAAATGGGTTGGTCTGAAGTAGCTACATTACTCATAGGTGTGGTTTGGGCGTAACGTGCAATAAACCAATCAGAGCGTTATCTCACATTCCCTTTAAAAGCAGGCGGCTCGTTCCATGCAAGGGGGTAAGCTTCGCTTCAGAGCTCGAACCTCCTATGGCGCCATTTTGATGCTACCAAACCATCGACGTTAGCATTCCATTGACTGCCATTCATTTTGACGTCACTTTGACAGCGAATAACTTTACATCTGAGGCGTTTAAAGACTCTATTTGTCCATTGTTTATTTCTAAAGAAACATGATAATGTATAAAAGGCTCCATTACCTTGTATCTCACGTTATGGCTCCGTAGCAGACATTTTTGTAAAAATAGGCTAACGATTGTGTCATAACCACGAGACTTGCTGTCACATAGTCGAGGAATTACCGTATAGTACAGGAGAAGCTCTCAGGCAGTTTCGACTTACATTAGCTGTTTTAAGTTTAATTACTAATGTTAACTATCATTTTAGTAATTTTTTTTAATAATTTTAGCAATAATTAGCCTGTGCCTATGTTATCTCCTTACATCTACGCTCTCCGTCTCTGCAATATTCGGAATGATTGAGATTTCTCTTGGCACAGCTACCAGAAGACTTACAACTTTCAGACAGCTTGCTCACGTCACATTTACGTTGTCTCTCTCAGTTAGAAGCTGCGCAGTAACGCTCAGCGTTCAACGGAAAAGTGCTTCTAATATCCTTCACTGGTCTCCCTCCAGAGCAACGGGATCTGTTGGTCCATTCTATACTGTCTATGGTTCCATGGCAGATTGCTATTATAATGGTGGATTTGCTAGGCGCACGCTCTTAATACATCCATGGGCGCACGCCAGGAGCGGTTCACAGCCGAGGAGACCGACGTTTGCTATTGATTTTTCTTTTTGACAAAATGTAAATAAAGAAATGTCACAAAAACATACTTTCCGATGTTTTGGGCTCACTCTCACTGAATCACGAGGTTATGATTGCATGGTGATATTTTTGCAATGTAGTCTAACATTAGACCGAGATGACCTCACTATAGACGATGCAGCTCTTCTGTCTCTCCTCTCCCGTGCTGCTGCTGGGGCATTTGGGTTAAGTGGCATCGGCACACGCAGTTCAACATCACATCTCCTTAAGTCCTCTAATATTTACTCATTTATGTCATCAACACATCCATGATTCATGGAAATGTTGTGTAAGACAAGGTCATATTTTTCCTGGTATTTATGTTTGCAAAAATGGGAACTGCTGAGTCAGTGAGATGAGAGAAGCAAGGTGCACACTCTACATTACGGCCAAGCATGCGCCCTTAAAATAGCATCTGAATAACACGCCACTGACTTTAGACTAGGTTTTTCCTGGTCTGTGGCGGAATTGTTTTCTGAAACTGCAAAATAGCACTAGGGAGCGTTTGCGCTGGAACACGCCTCCTCTTTTTGCTGAACCGCCCCTGGGAGCGCAAGTTCATTCCCTAATTTACCGACGTGAGTCTGTTGAGGGAACAGTCCGCTGTGCGTCGGGTGCAAAATAGGAATGATACATGCGTCGGTGTACAAAGTCAATTGCGCTGGGTGCAAATAGGGCCCTAAAGCTCTCAGATACACATTCACAATACTTAAAGGAGCAGTTACAGGGTAAAGAAGGTTGCTCAAGGGCAGCTCAGCTGTCAGTTTTGACTTTTACAGCAAGTCCAGGGACTCAAACCAGCAACTTTTAGGTCACATCCTCCTATAATTTTCACAAGTTGCCTGCCAAAATGTAGGTCTGGTTTTCTGTAAACAGGGTACAAACACATGTTCAGTGTCTACACAACAAGTGTTTTTTTCCCCCCCAAATTGAGCATACATACATAAAGTCAAAGAAAATCTATTTCATGTTACTACACGGTCTGATTATGAATGTTTTTTTTTAATCTCAGGTCTCCTTTTGAAAAACCGATCTTGATCTTGATGAGACTGCCTGATAAAATGAAGTTAAGTGTATGATCCGTACATGTAAGTCAGTGTTTTCCCTAGATTTGTCAAAGACGTAGCAGGAAGTATTTGGCATGGGGTTAAGAGGTCCTTCCTCAAGAAAATGTTATGTTTTTCATCTCTTCATACACTGTATGTGTACAGTATGACTTTGGATTGGTTGGTTTTATAATAACAATATGAATACTATCACAAATGAATAATCATATAAGATAACTAGCAGCTACTGTATATTAGTGTTTCTCTAATAAAATATATTTTCAAAGTGGCTGCAATTTCATACATTGTATTTATATCTTCTGAGACTGCACTTCATTTGACCAATTCTTTTTATTTATTTATTTTTGACAGGACAGCTTAGTCATGAAAGGGGAGAGAGAGGGGGAATGGCAGGTCGGAACCGAACCCACGGCCACTGCGTCGAGGACTAAGCCTCTGTATATGTGCACACGCTCTACCAGGTGAGCTGCCCATTTGACCACAAAATACACACACACACACACACACACACACACACACACACACACACACACACACACACACACACACACACACACACACACACACACACACACACACACACACACACAGCGCACTCACACTCACCTTTCTTGAACTCTTCCAGCATGGCGTCCAGTTTGGTGTCGTTGAACACGAAGTGCAGCGGGTGTTTGTAAAACTGGGTGATGGTCTTCAGCGGGGTGCAGTCGTCCGGGTCCACGAACGCGAGGTCCTTGACGAACAGGATGTCCACGATGTTGGAGCGCTCGTTCTCGAACACCGGTATCCTCGTGTATCCGCTCTGCATCATGTCCGACATGGTGTTGAAGTCCAGCACCACGTCCGAGGCCAGCATGAAGCAGTCGCTCAGCGGCGTCAGCACGTCCTCCACGGTCTTGGTCCGCAGCTCCAGCGCTCCCTGGATGATGTTGAGCTCCTCTTTGACCAGGTCGTGGTACGGGTCGGACACGCGCAGCATCTCCAGGAGTTTCTCCCTGGTGTAGAAGTTTGAGATCTCCTGGTTGAGGATGAGGTCCAGCAGTTTGCTGATGGGGTAGGAGATGGGGAAGGAGATCACCATGAGCAGCCGCGTCACCCAGATGGTTTTGGAGGCGATGGCGAGGCCGTGTCGCGACGCCACCGAGTGCGGGAGAATCTCCCCGATGAAGAAGATGCCGAAGGCGCAGATGACCGTGGAGAGCCAGGTCATGCCCAGGATCTGGCACATCCACACGGCGAGCGAGGCGTTGATGATCGCGGTGCCCAGCAGCAGAGTGCAGAGCACGTAGTTGCCGTGCCGACGCACCGACTCGATTTTCCGCGCGTAGTTCTGCTCCTTGTCGGTGCCGCTGTTCTGGAGGACCTGCAGCTCCACCGGGTCCAGCGCCAGCAGACTCAGGTTCAGCCCGCTGAACAGCGCCGAGAGCCCGAGCAGCAGCACGGACACCAGCACCTGCAGCCAGAGCTCCGGGACAGCCGAGCGCTCCACCACGGCCACCCAGAAATCCCGTGTCCGGTAGTGTTCCCATTTGGATCCGTCAAAGGCGCACATGGAGTAGTATTTCATCTTCTCCCCCCTCCGCAGGTCTTTGGCCAGCAGCTCCACCAGCACCGAGTTTTGACTGGAAGCAGACTTAAAAGAGCCCAAAACCTCGATGTCGGACGTCCTGGCGTTCTTGTCCATGCACATGTTCCGCTTCGGGTGAGCTTGTCCCTCTCGCCCGGGAGTCGGCTCCTCGATGAAGGCGACCCAGGGCGCGGCGTTGTTGGCGCGAGTCGCCGCGGTGCGGTTTAGCCTCTGCGGGGAGGTGGAGTAATAAACCCGCAGCATGAAGCGGGTCCCCTCGGTGGCTTTCAGCACCCCGTCCGCCACGGACAGCTCCGCTCCGGTCTCCTCCGGCCGAAAGCCGAGCAAGCCGAGCGCCGGGGCGGGGAGCAGGGAGCACGCGGCCAGGGAGAGCAGCAGCAGGCGGGAAGGAGAGAGCGGAGCCCCGCGGGAGAGCAGGGCTCCGGTTCGGGACCGCGCGGCCGCATCCTCCGCAGCCATGATGCGGTGTGAGAGGCTCGTTCAGTCCAGAGCTCCGGTGTCACGTGGCGCTGCGTGGTTCCGGTCCATGCGGGAGAGGGAGGGACCAGCTGCAGCTCAATAACCGCGGTGATAACGATGTTCTGTTGGAGAGAGAGAGAGAGAGAGAGAGAGAGAGAGAGAGAGAGAGAGACGCGCGCTCATCTGTGCATTGACGTAACTTTCTAATAATAGCATCAAGCTCACTGTCGTGAAAAAAATGACTGTTTACATTTTTTTATTGGGTTAAATTAGTTATTTGCGAATTCATTGTTTTATGATAATTATGAAAACACATGATCATGACAATAATAACAATTCTATTTCTAAGACACTATCCTAATACTTAAGTGTATTGATGACACTCGTTCACTAATTGTGCTTTAAAGCATTTTTGAAATCCAGTTTTCCATCTACATTATTCCTCCCTTATTCCCAAAGTAAAGGCTGTCAACATAGATGTTTGTGACTGCCATAAGGCACACTTCTAAATGAGGCGTTTATAAGTTGTAAGTAATGGTTTCGTCACTAATAAATAAATGATGTATGCTTTATAGATCAGTTAGACGGTCAGTCAATAATAAAGAGACCTTCTGGTTTGCCAGGTTGTTTATCATCCTCCAGCATGTCACTTGCTTTAATCAGGTCAACCCTCCAACTGACTGTTTAACCAAATGCAAGTGCTTTTCAGACCAAAAGCCATTTATTAATAATTTATTTGCATTTACTGCTGACTTTGTTGTATATTAAAAGTAAACTTTCAATAATGACTTAGTACTGCTAGCCTAGTTAGCACAGATCCTGGAGGGAACCGGTTCCAACTAGCATGTTGATTAGCGTAACATCTGAAAAGCCCCGTTGTTACTCTCTGCTCCTCACCACAGGGCTTCTCAGGTGCTGCGAGCAAATCACTCCGCCCAAGTAGCAGAAGTAGCAGTGCTTCGCCTTCTGAGAATATAGTTCCCAGCATGTATACGGTTAGAAGATGGCTGTGTCTCATGTGACCTTATTATTTGTACACGCTGTGACTACACAAATCACAACATGTAATAGGAACATGTTGGCGTTATTTTCAAATCAAGCTTTATTTGTCATTTCATGAATACAGTGTATTAAAACAACAAAATTCAAAGTGCCGCTCCAGATCAGTGCTTTTAAATAGATAAATAATTAGTAAAATATCTAAAATATGTAACAAACAAACACCCCCCATCGCCTACATACATTTCACTCTCTCTTTTCTCTCTCCCACACACACTCACCCACCCACAATTGACTGACACCCTCCCATCCCTCCCAGACAACACACACCCTCCCACACATACAGTGGTGTGAAAAAGTGTTTGCCCCCTTCCTCATTTCCTGTTCCTTTGCATGTTTGTCACACTTAAGTGTTTCGGAACATCAAACCAATTTAAACAATAGTCAAGGACAACACAAGTAAACACAAAATGCAATTTGTAAATGAAGGTGTTAATTATTAAAGGTGAAAAAAAATCCAAACCATCAT
The DNA here is from genome assembly GCF_031162955.1 of Sander vitreus. NCBI lineage: Eukaryota > Metazoa > Chordata > Actinopteri > Perciformes > Percidae > Sander > Sander vitreus. The sequence goes on along the minus strand of NC_135856.1, from coordinate 4,678,805 downwards.
GGCCCTGTGTGAAAAAAGTGATTGCCCCCTAAACCTAATAACTGGTTGGGCCACCCTTAGCAGCAACAACTGCAACCAAGCGTTTGCGATAACGTGCAATGAGGCTTTTACAGCGTCCCTGGAGGAATTTTGGCCCACTCATCTTTGCAGAATTGTCCTAATTCAGTTACATTAGAGGGTTTTCGAGCATGAGCGGCCTTTTTAAGGTCATACCACAACATCTCAATAGGATTCAGGTCAGGACTTTGGCTAGGCCACTCCAAAGTCTTCATTTAGTTTTTCTTCAGCCATTCGGTGGTGGACTTGCTGGTGTGTTTAGGATCATTGTCCTGCTGCAGAACCCAAGTTCGTTTCAGCTTGAGTACACGAACAGATGGTCGGGACATTCTCCTTCAGGATCTCTTGGTAGACAGCAGAATTCATAGTTCCTTTTATCACGGCAAGTCTTCCAGGTCCTGAAGCAGCAAAACAGCCCCAGACCATCACACTACCACCACCATATTTTACAGTTGGTATAATGTTCTTTTTATGAAATGCAGTGTTCCTTCTACGCCAGATATACTTGGACACACACCTTCCAAAGAGTTCCACTTTTGTCTCATCGGTCCACAGAATGTTGTCCCAAAAGTCTTGGGGATCATCAAGATGTGTTCTGGAGAAATTGAGACAAGCTTTGATGTTCTTTTTGCTCAGCAGTGGTTTTCTCCTTGGAACTCTGCCATGCAGGCCATTTTTGCCCAGTCTTTTCCTGATGGTGGAGGCATGAGCGCTGACCTTAACTGAGGCAAGTGAGGCCTGCAGTTCTTTGGACGTTGTTGTGGGGGTCTTTTGTGACCTCTTGGATGAGTCGTCGCTGCGCTCTTGGGAGTAATTTTGGGCGGCCCGGCCACTCCTGGGAAGGTTCACCACTGTTCCATGTCTTCGCCATTTGTGGATAATGGCTCTCACTGTGGTTCGCTGGATTCCCAAAGCTTTGGAAATGGCTTTATAACCCTTTCCAGACTGATAGATCTCAATTACTTTCTTTCTCAATTGTTCCTGAATTTCTTTGGGTCTCGGCATGATGTGTAGCTTTTAAGGATCTTCTGGTGGACCTTACTGTGTCAAGCAGCTCCTATTTAAGTGATGCCTTGATTGTGAACAGGTGTGGCAATAATCAGGCCTGGGTGTGGCTAGAGAAATTGAACTCAGGTGTGGACAACCACAGTTATAGTATGTTTTAACAAGGGGGCAATCACTTTTTTCACACAGGGCCATGATGGTTTGGATTTTTTTTCTCCTTTAATAATAAACACCTTCATTTACAAATTGCATTTTGTGTTTACTTGTGTTGTCCTTGACTTTTGTTTAAATTGGTTTGATGTTCGAAACACTTAAGTGTGACAAACATGCAAAGGAACAGGAAATGAGGAAGGGGGCAAACACTTTTTCACACCACTGTATGCATAAGATAGCAGCAGGTTTCAGCATAAGAAGAGAAGAAAGGTTCGCAGATGAGGTGATGTCCAGACGTAGTGTGGTTGGTCATGACAGGGGATGGGAGATGGGTTGGGGTGGGAAATGGCCATTATTGCACAGGGTTATTGTTTGTTGTTTGTCACTTATTTGGAGCAGTAGGCTAAATGGAGCCGGTTACCTCCAGTATCTGGGCTAAACTAGGCTAGCCGTGGGGGCGTCAGACAGAGTTATGACACACACGGAGATGAGAAGGGTATGTATGGACTTATCTAACTCTGGGGGATACAAAGTCCCAATAAGTCGACGTGTTCCTTTAAACAAGGCCATGAGCATTTATGAATGGAATGCATATACTGCCAAACAGAAAAGCTTAACAGCCCAAATAACTTTTCACAGCCTGCCAACCCACAAGTTTTTCTTTTTATTGGCTTCTAACTGATCTAAAAGGCATTGCTACATGCTTTATTAACATGAGTAAAGCCGTTAGTTACAACAAGAAAGAATTGCAGTTATTGTTCCTGTTGTTTTGTGAACATTATTTTTCTGCGGTAAACTATCATTTTTGTGATTTGCTTTGGCCGTAAAATATGATATACTGTCATATAACAGTATAGGACAGTGGTTCTTAAACTTTTAGGCTTGTGACCCCTTCAAATAGTTTGTTTGTGAGCCCCTCTGTGCTTGGAGTGCAGAGTTGAATAACAACCAAAGAGTGATTCTTCTGTCTGAGATGGTTTCAGTAGAAGGTTTTTAAGGACCTTTTGAGAGGTGCTCCAGTTTTCAGTATCTCACGAGGAAAATCACACAAAGTAAACAAAATCATTGCTCCTACATGAAGATGATGTCTTTTTTTAAATGAAAGAATAAATAAGCACTGAGATGAGAAACATAGTGCCAAAACTTTTGCTATTAGCAGTAAGCTGTTTGAGCTTCCCACGTGTCTTCTTTAATCTGAAGTTAAGATGTTATTATGGCTAAACCCTCAGGTCTGATAACAGCTGCTCATCACATCCTGATGTTATTGTGTCTGTTGCCTGAACACACAAAGTCTGACCTAAACATCAGAATGTGATGAGAAAGATGAGCGAAAGAATGTAGATCCTTCTCATCCTTTTATACTGTTATTGTTATTAGTAGGAGTGGGCATCGAGAACCGTCTCCAACTCAGAATCGTTTGGAAAATTTGGTTTCAAATCCGATCATCGGTTCCAAATTTAACACGCGCAAGGTTTGATTTCCGTAGCGGCCGCCGTACTTCCAGGCGCTCTAAAGTCCTCTTATCTGTGAAATAAGCATGTGACTCGTTTCAACTCCTCCCCTCAGAGAAACAGACTCAACACACAGTACAAAGACATAACAACATACAGATTGGCGACAGGACAAACATAAGAAATACAAGGGTTGGAGGAGGTGGGGGATTACAGTGTTTAGATTATTTCATGCCCGCGTTTCCATCTGACACAAACTTGACCACGGGAACACATACATGGAGGTGGTTTGACATCAATGCATACACACATACATTGTTCCGATGCAGACACATTCTTCTTTCTAAGTAGAATATTCTTAAACGTAAAGGGATATACTGATTTGTCATTTTGAAAATAGAAAAAGTGGGGCCTCCAATAAGCTGGAACAACACTGTTTTAACTGGAACTAAGGGGCCAAGCCAAAAACCATGAAAAACAGCTTCAGACAAATATAGTTGTTAGAATAATTACATTATCAAATAATAGACAGGACCACTGAAGATATATTAAAGTTCATTTTACTTGAGAACCCAACAAGGAGGCAGTCTCCGCACTACAGAATAGTACAGACAATGACCTCACCAAAAGCTCTCTACAGCTGCGTTTTATAATACCAATTGAAATGCAATAAATCATGATACGGAGTAGATGTCGTCAACTGTTATCTTGACAGAGTCGATGACGTCTCCCCTATCTGGTCTGGGAGGGCATGTGTGCCCTCAGGAACACACCGTGCTTAGACAGGGACAAGACAGTGGCTCCCATGTTATCTTGTGAGTTCGAGCAGTGTTTTGGTTTCTTAACAATATCAACACACATCCACTATTAATTTAACAGAGAGAGAGATTATAATATTATTCTATGCAAACAGTTTAATAAATAACAAGAGGGAAAGTATGTATCATAATTTCCCCAACAATAGTACACAAAAGTACTTGCAGAGGTGTTCACATACATTGATGCCACACATGATGTACTTATAAGGACATAGATCTCATTCTCTCAATCATCAGATCTTAACCCAATTAAGCACCTATGGGAGATTTAGAACTGATGTGTCAGACAGTATGTGTTTACCTTCTGGTAGCTTTGTATTACATTTGCATCAATCAAAGCTTAATGGCACAAACTGCAAACTGCTGAGGTTGTTTACTGATTTGTACAATGTCAATGCACTTAAATGATTCTCCACATGGTGGTGGTAGTATAAAGGCTATCAGAGGCTGCGGAGGACATCGCATCCACAAACTGTCTGTCACATTATTAGACACTAACACTTCATTTTTCTGTTCAGTGTTGTTGATGTAACTTCTTTAAGAGCCAGAAAACCATAGTTTCATAATTCCCATGACTGCAGCATCCGAGTAGTTTCTACTTTTAGGAGCTGTAACCCTTGTGTTGTCTTCCCCATCGACCAACATGCAACTTTTTGTTTTTCTGGGTCAAAATGTTAAAAAAAAATTCCAACGTTTTTGTTGTCTTTTTCAACACCTTTGTCACTTTTTTCGAAGTATCTGTCAATATTTTTCCGCGTTAAGCTTTTCCCATGTTTATGTCACTTTTCCTGATGTTTTTACCTATGTTTTTGTCACTTGTTTCGAAGTTTTTGTCACCTTTCCTGGCGTTTTTGAAGATTTTTCCGACATTTTTGTCACTTTTTCAGATGTTTTTGTCACTTTTTTTCGGTGCTTTTTGGACATTTTTTTCCTACGTTTCTCAACGTTCTATAATCAATTTTCCTTTACATGCTATAAAATTGAATAAAACACCCAAATTCAATGAAATAGTGAACTGATCATTTATTTAACTTATGAAGAGCGTCGTATGGAACCATCCACGTTATTTTGTTTTAAAATTAGGTTGAAATAAACTGCACATTTCTGATATAGAAACTTTCTGAAAATGGGGCAAATTTGACCTGAGGACAATAGGAGGGTTTAATGAGTTCCAGATTATTGTAATATAGATATGATGAATATCTGATAGCCTACCTGTAAATGTTTAAAAAAAAAAAAAAAAAAAAAAGTATCAAGTATCAACATTTCAGTCAGGGAAATCAGTTGCATATCTGGAAAACAGTGTTTGGAAACCATCCCAGTTTCTAATCCAGTCAAATTTTGATCAGGACCTTAACAAAATGCTTGGGTGAAAATGGCTTTCTGTAAGAAATGTTGTGTATTTGGTCACTCAGTTGTTTGATTTATAATGCTACTGAAAATGGGAATCCCACCTTGAAAAATCTTCATCTTAAATAGCCTATATGATAAAGGCTGCAGTTTTTACAAAGTCACATATCTTTGTAAAAGGAGAAACCATTTGTAAGTGGTGCATTTTTGACAGCTATCACCTCAACTGTCTATATTTGTATATATTTATTCATTTTATAATCCTATTTGGTCCTGCAGCATGAATACCAGACATACATATACATACACACATATATATATATATATATATACACACATATATATACATACACACACACATATATATATATATATATACACACACATATATATATATATACACACACATATATATATATATATATATATATACACACACACATACACATATATATATACACACACACATATATATATATACACACATACACATATACATATATATATAAAAAAATGTATATGTATAGCATATATGTGTGTGTATGTCTGGTATTCATGAATACCAGACATACACACACACATATTATATATATATATATATATATATATATATATATATATATATATATATATATATATATATATATATGTATATATCCAGAGTCCTGGGACAAGCTTGTGGTTGATGACCCCTTACTGCCCCTGGGCGGAGCTTTGGATCTGTTGCATTAGCCGGTTGCATTGCTAACATTGCGTGCTGAAAATCGTTGTTTCTAACCGCCTGACAAACATTTCAAACGTGTGTCAGGTAACCGTGTGAAATCAACAGAAAAGCCAGAATTTTACCTGCCACGGAGAGCAAAAAGTGGCCGATTAAAACCGCGTTTAATTCTGCGCGAACAGAGTCGTTTTAAGAGTTGACACACTTTCAAAGTTGTTCAGAAATCACAAATTCTGGTCAATATTTACAAAAGCGGGTTAGTCATTAACTGTCCTCGGTTGCAGCAGCAGCTGCACACAGTCCCACCTCGCACACAGTCAGCGAGCCGCTCGGTCACTCTGCCCGCTTTACAATGCTGTGCGTACGGGTATGGAGAAGCCTGAGTCCCGTGTGCAGAGGCGTTCACCTGTCGGCATGGAAACTGACCCAGAGCCACACAGCAGCAGCTGCCAGGCTGGACCTCAGCGGTATTTATCCGCCCATTGCCACTCCGTTTACCGCCAAGGAGGAGGTGGACTACCAGAAACTGGAGAGCAACCTGCAGAAATATGCCAAGATACCATTTAAAGGTCAGGCCTGGAGAAGGGAGCGCAGAATAAGAAACAAAACTCGCTTTTCTGGAAGGTTAGAAGAGTCTAGAAAGGTTTCCAAAGTAGAGTCTGAGGTGCAGGGCAGGGGTCGTTGAGAAGGACCCGGATGGTCCACAGTAAGACAACAGTGCGGACTGTTAGCGTTTAGTTTTAAGTCACACTGGTAGTGATTTACACATGACATGAGGGCAGACTGATAGAAGTAACGTTAGTTATTGAGTGGCTGGTATCATGTGAACATTCACTATCCATTTGGCTGGTGGACAAAAAAGTAAATTTTGGACCTTGGTTGTACGCCTTCAGTATTTGCTTAGGGACCTGATAGAGAGGACAAAGTTCAGCACTGAGGAAAAAACGAGAAATCACCTGGAGGCCTGCATGTGTTTGTCGCCCTCTGGTGGATTTCTATTACTACTACAAATATGATTTTTACAGCAGCCACAGTCTACATGTACTACTTAATGGTGCTGATGCTACTATCTATTACATGTAGCATTAGTAGTAGTAGTACTCTGAAATTATTATTTAGGACTGCAACTAACTTTTAGTTTCATTGGCGATTAATCTGTCGATTTTATTTTCTCGATGAACTGATTAGTTGTTTGGTTTATATAAAAATGTCAATCAGTGTTTCCCAAAGCCCAAGATGACGTCCTCAAATGTTTTGTTTTGTCCACAACTCAAAGATATTCAGTTTCAGAGGATTTTAACTCTACTGCTGCTACTATTATTATTATTACTTTTACCAGTGTTACTGTTAACATAATTACTCCTTTTACCACTTCTGGTACTACTATTATAGTCCCAATATTAAGAAGTAAAAAGAGAAGAGAACAAAAAGAAGAGTGCTGTCTCTACTTAGGCATGATCTCTTCAGATTTCTCTTGTACAGTCGTTACTGGTGTGGGTAGATGACAGAATAGTTTTCAAAGGTATACAATTGGTCTAATGGCGGCACAAAAAATAAGAATAAATGTAAAGCCTCTCTGGCCACCAGTTTGAGAGGCACAGTTGGTTAGTCAGTAGTCAGCATTGCCAGACCCTCCTCCACAGTGCTGCCGAGGAGGGTCTGGCTAGTCCACACAGCACTGGGGATGGGAGGAAAACGTGGTCTGGTTTATTGGCATTTCTTTAAACCAATCACAATCGTCTTGGGCGGCACTAAGCGCTGGGCGGAGCCTCTGCAAAATAGCCTCGGGAAGGAACTTGTTTTGGTGCAACATGTGTACGTTTCAAAGGTTGTTTTAGTCGTACAACAGAAAACTCAGATTGGACAGATAGTCTAGCTAGCTGTCTGGATTTACCCTGCAGAGATCTGAGGAGCAGTTAACCATAGTCCTCAGAAATCCACCGGAGTTTAGATCTCCAACACAAAGAAAGCGGAAGGTTACGGACATCCAGCGGAACTTCCGGCGGCACCTGAACAATCCCGGAAGTAGAACGTCGTCGATATAGACTAGTTAGGCACAGAGAGTCAGACAGATAAACATACAGGGGTAACTTGAGGTAACAAAAATAAAATTTAGTTTTTTTGTGTGTTGCAGGTCTGGTGGTTCAGGGTTCCAATGGAGAGTACCCGTACCTGACGGAAGAAGAGCGGGTGGAGGTGGTGAAGACGGTCAGGAGATCATTGCCGACCGACAAACTGCTGATGGCCGGATCAGGCTGTGAATGTAGGTGTGTGTGTGTGTGTGTGTGTGTGTGTGTGTGTGTGTGTGTGTGTGTGTGTGTGTGTGTGTGTGTGTGTGTGTGTGTGAGGTCTTGTTTAACTATATTCGTGGGGTACAAAAACCCGAAATACAGTATACTTGTGGGGTCCCGACAGCTTTGTGGGGCCAAAATGCTGGACCCCACAACTTTAAAGGTCTGTTTGAGGGTTAAGACTTGGTTTTAGGATTAGGGTTAGAATGAGGTTATGGTTAGGGTGAGGGTAAGGGTTAAGGTTAAGCATTTAGTGGTGATGGTTAAGGTTAGGGTAAGGGGCTAGGGAATGCATTATGTCAATGACGGGTCCCCACAAAGATAGTGAAACGCGCACCTGTGTGTGTGTGTGTTCTCTTTTACTACTATGATTATGAAAAGCTTTTTTATGCGTTCAAGGTTCAGGGATAAATAATGTTAAACAAATTGACAATAATTAGGCCTAGTTAGCTTCATGACAGCCGTGGTGGTAATGTACAGTATATTTGACATTTAAATAATAATCATTCTTCAAAAATTGACACTCACTGACACTGAAATAAATGTATATAAAGCTTCATTGAAATGACAGTATGTAGGTTGTTGTACTGTGTATGTGTGTGTGTGGAGCTGTAATTGCCTCTACATGCGTTTCTGATATAGATCTTGAGTTGAAGCTCATTATGAGGCAGGTAGTGTCATTCATTCTTACAGACTGATAATTGAAGTCAAATGGAGTCTATTGCCTGTTCCGTTCTATAATGAACATTCACACAGAGAGGAGCATTTACTCTCTTCTTCCTGCATGCACTGACGATATAAAGACCTCCTGGGCTCTCACTTCATCAATTATTTCACAGATGTTTATTCAGTAAATATTCCAGCGACATATTTGAAAACACACACACACACACACACACACACACACACACACACACACACACCCCACTTGCTTTGTCTTCTTTGTGGTGTATGGAATTATTCCCCCGAAGATCCATTTCAAAAATTTAAAAAAATGATTCCATTTAACTGTGTAGATGTCGAATATAGACAGTGTTATGAAAATTTCAGGCAAATTAAAAATTTGCGTATAGGAGCTAAACTGGCCTGACGCCAGCTAGCTCTGCCGGGGGGAGCTAGATATCGGGCTGGCCAGTCCTGTTCAAAGACCCCACCGTGAGCTGACAGGAGCTCTCCTGGTCTCCGAGACAAGAGATGTTCACGTGTACATCACCGTTTAGTATTTATTTTCCTCTCTCTTTGAGCCACTTTGACCAAATTGGTCAAATTTAAAAACAACAACTCCATTTCGGTGCTGTAGTTAAACGTTTTGATCACTTATCAGCTGCAGCTGTCACGCTTACTAGGCGACAGGAGCGGCGCTTCTGCTCTGCAGACCAGACCGTTTCATTTCGGAGACCACTCGGTTCCGCCGAGGGGGTAAGCGAGCATCCGGAAAGCGTACTTCCTATGGGGAGATTCTGAGGCTAACAAGCCATCACCTTGCGCTAGCATTCCATTGACTCCCATTCATTTTGACGTCACTTTGACAGCGAATACCTTTACATCTGAAACGTTTAAAGACTCTATTTGTCCATTGTTGATTTCTAAAGAAACACGACAATGTATAAAAGGCTCCATTACCTTGTATCTCACGTTATGGCTCCGTAGCGGACGTTTTTTTTTGTAAAAATAGGCTAACGATTGTGTCATGACCACGCGACTTTCTGTTCCATAGTAGAGAAATTACAGTATAGTATAGGAGAGCTCGCAGGCAATCGGGGGACGTGGAGGCATACAGTCAAGGGAGAAGCCCATAGAGAGTCCATGAAAAGCATTGGAATAAAATATTTCAGCAGCGTTTTGATAGATTGGAAATACTTAGGTATGTGGCAAGTGAATTCATATGAAGTAACATTTATCCACGAACAAACAGATTTCTCTTGGCACAGCTACCGGAAGACTTAAAACTTTCAGACAGGTTGCTCACGTCACAAATACGTCGTCAAGCTCAGTTTGAGGCTGCGCAGTAACACTCAGCCATCACCGGAAAAGTGCTTCTAATAGACTTCACTGGTCTCCGTCGAAGTCTATGGCGTCGCTGTGTCCTAAAAGGGAGTTTTTCCTTGCCACTGTCGCATTTATGCATGCTCTTGGGGGGGAATCACTGGAATTTGTTTGCTTTGTAACCTGTCCTGAGATAACTCCTGTTATGATTTGATACTATAAATAAAATTGAATTGAATTTCTTTCACTTTCTATGGGTTCGGCCCTTCGTGGGCTTCGAAGGCTGCGGCCCAGGGAGGCTGTGGCCTCTGAATTGGGACATAGCTAGTGTGTATGAAACCTCCTGCATCCATGAGTTCCTGTGTGATTTCCACCTACCGTCCTGTAACTCTCGTGGTGATAAAAAAGGTTTTTGAGAGACGTGTTGTGCAGTCGAAAAGGGCGCGGATTAAATCTGAATGGTAAAGTTTCTTCCCCCTCTCTTTCGTCTGTTCAGCCACGAGAGCCACAGTGCAGCTCACGGAGAAGATGGCGGCAGCCGGAGCCGACGTCGCCCTCGTGGTAACGCCCTGCTTCTATAAGGGCAAGATGGACGGCCGCGCTCTGATCCAGCACTTCGCAAAGGTCACCTGACAGTCAAACAGAAGTAGTACTGTTCTTGACTTAACCCTTGTGTTTTTCAAAGTTTTCAATATCAGAAATATGGGTTTCTTTAAACCAGATTGCCCAAAAATAACATGGATGTACGTTGTATAGAACCCACACGACTTTTAAACAAAAATAACGATTATTTTTGAGTGTTTTATTCAATTTTATAGCATTTATATATTTTTTTTAAGTGGTTTTGAAAGCGTGTCCTGACACCCACCACAACATCCTCTGATCTTAACTAATAGTAACAATTATTTATAATGTCTGCTTTTTTGAACTCAAAAAATTGGTATAATGTCATGTATGTAAGGTTTATTGACCATCAATTTTAAAAAGCCGATATCGATACAAATATTTGGTGATTTAAAAATCCGATATTCCGATATATCGGCCGATATATATTTTAAAAAAAAATCCAGAAACGAGTAACAAAACATAAACAGATTTCCCTAACATTAGTTATTTATGAGTCCTCACTAAAATAATGATAATACAGTTTAAAAATAAACTTGTTTGTTTTATTGTCACCACAGAACAGAGGAGCATCAAAATATATTAAAGTTCTGATAAATAAAATGTATAAAAATACAAACTTAAGATATGAAACTTAAAGTCCTTTGAACAAAAACACAATAACAACAACAAAATTCAAAGAGTGTTGGCAACAGGAACGTTGTAGAGCGCCCTCTGGTGGACAAACTATGCAACGCCAACACTGGTTGAAGGGTGTTTCGTCCGTTTTTATTTTATTTTTTAAATATTCATTTATCAGCCATTATAAATGCCGATACCGATAGTTTGGAAAATGCCTAATATCGGATTTATCGGTCGGGCTCTAAAAAAAAGCGCCAAAAGCATCGGAAAAAAAGGGACAAAAATGGCGGGAAAAGCGCCAAAAAAAGTTCATTGTCAATTTTGACCCGCTGGGAACACAAGTTCATGGTCGACGGGAAGACAACACAAGGGTTAAGAAATTCTTAGTAAGAGTCAGTGTCAGTGGGGCCCTTGTTGGTGAGGCTTTATAGGATTTATTGTAAATACGGGAGAGATTAAAGGTCCCATGGCATGAAAATGTCACTTTTGTGAGGTTTTTTAACATTAATATGCGTTCCCCCAGCCTGCCTATGGTCCCCCAGTGGCTAGAAATGGTGATAGGTGTAAACCGAGCCCTGGGTATCCTGCTCTGCCTTTGAGAAAATGAAAGCTCAGACGGGCCGATCTGGAATCTTGCTTCTTATGTTGTCACCCCCACCCTCCACCTTGCCCCACTCCTCTCTCCTCCTCAATAGATACAAACAGAAATGGCACATCCTATGGAAAGCTCACTGTGGGACTGGCTCTAGTGGCTGTAATTCTGCACCAAGGCTGAATTTCGGGAAAGAGACTTCAGATACAGTATTAGGGGACCACTAAGGTCTATATAAAAGAGACTTCAGATACAGTATTAGGGGACCACTAAGGTCTATATAAAAGAGACTTCAGATACAGTATTAGGGGACCACTAAAGTCTATATAAAAGAGACTTCAGATACAGTATTAGAGGACCACTAAGGTCTATATAAAAGAGACTTCAGATACAGTATTAGGGGACCACTAAGACCTATATAAAAGAGACTTCAGATACAGTATTAGGGGACCACTAAGGTCTATATAAAAGAGACTTCAGATACAGTATTAGGGGACCACTAAGGCCTATATAAAAGAGACTTCAGATACAGTATTAGGGGACCACTAAAGTCTATATAAAAGAGACTTCAGATACAGTATTAGAGGGACCACTAAAGTCTATATAAAAGAGACTTCAGATACAGTATTAGGGGACCACTAAGGTCTATATAAAAGAGACTTCAGATACAGTATTAGGGGACCACTAAGGTCTATATAAAAGAGACTTCAGATACAGTATTAGAGGACCACTAAAGTCTATATAAAAGAGACTTCAGATACAGTATTAGGGGACCACTAAGGTCTATATAAAAGAGACTTCAGATACAGTATTAGGGGACCACTAAGGTCTATATAAAAGAGACTTCAGATACAGTATTAGGGGACCACTAAGGCCTATATAAAAGAGACTTCAGATACAGTATTAGGGGACCACTAAGGTCTATATAAAAGAGACTTCAGATACAGTATTAGGGGACCACTAAGGTCTATATAAAAGAGACTTCAGATACAGTATTAGGGGACCACTAAGGTCTATATAAAAGAGACTTCAGATACAGTATTAGGGGACCACTAAGGCCTATATAAAAGAGACTTCAGATACAGTATTAGAGGACCACTAAGGTCTATATAAAAGACTTCAGATACAGTATTAGAGGACCACTAAGGCCTATATAAAAGAGACTTCAGATACAGTATTAGGGGACCACTAAGGTCTATATAAAAGAGACTTCAGATACAGTATTAGGGGACCACTAAGGCCTATATAAAAGAGACTTCAGATACAGTATTAGGGGACCACTAAGGTCTATATAAAAGAGACTTCAGATACAGTATTAGGGGACCACTAAGGCCTATATAAAAGAGACTTCAGATACAGTATTAGAGGACCACTAAGGTCTATATAAAAGACTTCAGATACAGTATTAGAGGACCACTAAGGCCTATATAAAAGAGACTTCAGATACAGTGTTAGGGGACCACTAAGGTCTATATGAAAGCATCCAAAGAGCACCATGTCATGGGACCTTTAAGGGAAGGAAGGGGAAGTCTGGGATTGGAACATGGTCGTGATTTCTCTGCATGTCCCCTGCAGGTGGCGGACTGCAGCCCGGTGCCGGTGGTTCTTTACAGCGTACCAGCCAACACGGGGCTGGAGCTGCCGCTGGACGCTGTGGTGCAGCTGTCTCAGCACCCAAACATCCTGGGCCTTAAGGACAGCGGAGGAGATGTAAGAACCACTTCCTCAACATCTTTTTAAAACATTTTTTTTTTTTTTATATATATTTCTCCTTGTAATGTGTGAGTCATGAAGAAATCCTGATCAGCTGTCGCTGCAGTGCAGGTGTTACTGTGCTGCAGGTAGAGAAATGTTATCTCTGATGCTTCGTTGACCTTTTACGGGGCTGCAGAGTTCCATGTAATGGATCAGGCTCTGATTCTCGTTTGCGTCAAGCTATTTGATATTAACCGGACAAAGTTAGACGACATCCAATGAGACCAGTTTTTGCTGTGACATGACAAGTCTGAAAAACGCTGAGAATTGATCAGCTTTTCCAACCCTGTCAGCACCGCAGTATTTAGAGACTTAAAAAGTCCCGAACCTAGATAACAAACAAGATGTTAAAGGTTAACCACCGTCTTTTTCAACCCTATTTTCCTATGTTAGTTTTTTTTTATCTTAGTGTCTGATGGGAACAACAATCTCTGACATTGGTCCAGTATTAAGCGAGCTCGATGCAGTCGGCAGCAGAGAAACAAGCTACAATGTAAGATAATAGGGCAATTGTCCAGCTTGTATTTACCTTCACAAAAGTGGTGTTTTGCCGCTGACAGGCTCAGATTAATATTCTAAGTGTCTGAAAACATTATGGAAAGGATCCCTTCAGAGATAGACCTTTAAAACCTCTTTGAGACCTTTCTGTTTAACCAGAAACAGCTCTGAAGTCACTAGCTCTAAACCCACCAGACTCCATTTAAATAAGTAATACTTTTAGCGTGTATAGATCCAACATATTTTCACATGTAAATCAGTAAACTATGTGTTTATTTCAACCAAAACTAGAGCTGTGAGGGTTGGAAAAGTGGAAAGATGACCCAAAACGGCTTTTTATAGTTTTATTTTGTTTGAATGAAGTGTATTTTACGATGCTAAAATTACTGTTTATTTAAAATTTACGCTATTTCGCAGATGTTTTTTTTTTTTTTTAAAAAAAAAAATGCTCTTACTCTTTAACAGAAAGGTCGACCTCCTTAGAAATCCTTTCCATAATGTTGTCAGACACTTAGAATATTAATCTGAGCCTGTCAGCGGCAAAACAAGCACTTTTGTGAAAGTAAATACAAGCTGGACAATTGCCCTATTATCTTAGATTGTAGCTGATTTCGCTGCTGCCGACTGCAGCGATCTCGCTTAATACCGGACCAATGTCAGAGATTGTTGTTCCCATAACGTAGACACAGTCCTCATAAATCCACCGGAGTTTAGAACGGCAACACAAAGAAAGAGGAAGGTGCTGGACATCCAGCCTAAAAGAGGGACATCCGGCAGAATTTCCGGTGGCACCTGAACAATCCCGGAAGTGGAACGTTATCAATGTAGACTAGCCTAAACCTAACCAAACTGCAACCGTTTCACAACCTTAACAACATGTTTAAAACTGCGACCGTTACGTTCTCTGGTTTGTTTCTGTGGGTCGTATTCGTGGGTAGGAATAGAACAACCTATATCGTCGTATGGTTTGGAGTCACAAAGAGGCCCAAGTAGCAGAGCATAGTCCAGTTTCAACCCCCCCAAACTACATAGGCTGGTATCAAAAGTGAAACAGTGTGAGAAAATTAAAACAAAGCAAAGCAATGCTGATTTGGCAGCAATGAAATAGCAATGTTAGCACGTTGAAAGCTGCACAATCAGAAACGGCATTTAATTCCTGTGTTGATTTGAGCAGCCCATTTCCAGTGAACTAGCTGCTGCAGAGAATAGAGTGGAGACTGTTGAAGAACCTTAAACTAAAGTGTGTGTGTACTTTCATCCTGCAGGGATGATTGCAGCAGTTAGTAGTGGGGGGGGGGGGGACACTTCGCTCTTATCGAGCCCTTAATGCCTTTTCGTCTATGTGGGAAGTGTTTGCAAGAAGTTGCAAATGGATTTCTGATTTGGGAAATAACATGTTTGTCCACTTGCTGGGAGACAGGAGCGTGGGTGTAGTTCAAGCACAGAGCAGCCCCCGCTCAACAGTAGGTTTGGCGAGGGCCAAACACAGAAAACATGGGTTGATAGGTCAATTTGAGGAAGGCTGACAAGTTGCTGAAAGATTGTACAGAACATGAGTGGCACACAGATTTCCCCACATCAGCCAGCTCCTGCTAGTTAAAAGATTATTCCTTTATCAAAAATATGTTACATTTTTAGCATGTTTTAGCTAGAACTAAATCTGGTTATTTTTTAGCCAAAGTAAATTTGAACAGAAAAATACTTTGCTATAAGGTGACGCAGGCGCGTCGGAGTGAGACGAGCATAGGTCAAAAGTTGCCGAAAAACTCCCGCACATTGTCACCTGCAAAGATAAATTCAATAGCTGGCAATGTTTGGGTACTTTTTTAGCAACATTTTGCCTGATGAAGGTCTGAAAACGTTGCCAGCTATTATTTATCTTAAGTTAGACGCAACTGTCTCACATCATAGCAAAGGATTTTTCTGTTCAAACTGACTTTGGCTAAGTTAGATAGACAGTGTGTGAGGGGTTGAGGGGTTTCTTTGCAGCCAAAGAGACATTTTAAAGGGGACAAGATGACATATTTCCTGAAACAGAAATTGGTGTTTTCTCAGCAGACTCTGGTGCGGACAGGCTTGCAGGCCAAGTCTGGCTGTCAGCAGCCTCTCACTGCATGATCATCATGATTGATGTGAAAAGCATGTGATTGGTTGTGCTGTCATGTGGAAAAGCTACTGCTCTCTTGTGTTTCGTGATGAGAAAAAGTACCACAAAATTGCACTGAAAGTACAATGCTTTAGCAAAATAGTTAATTCCCACCACTGGTGCTAACATTTGAGTTTTTGAGTTTGAGTGTCTCCAGCGGCGACTCTGATTACAGAGCTTGTTAGAGGATCAAATCATGGTTCCCAGATTGCCTCAGCTGCTTTTGAAACAACCTAACAATAGAGACAAGTAGAAGTATTATTTGTGGTTCTGTGTGTTTCTATTTTGGACACTCAAGACATAGCAGCAGTTTGTGTTGTCAATTTCTCTGGTCAGCAACAAGATATAGCGATGTTTACGACAGGGCTGCAGCCAACAATTATTTTCTCCATTAATGGAAAAGTTGTTGGGTCTATAAGATGTCAGAAAATGTGAAAACTGTCGATCAGTGTTTCCCAAAGTCCAAGATGACGTCCTCAAATGTCTTGTTTTGTCCACAATTCAAATATATTCAGTTTACTGTCACAGAGGAGAGAAGAAACTAGAAAGTATTCACATTTAAGAAGCTGGAATCAGAGAATGATTACTTTTTGTTTTCATAAAAAATGACTCAAACCGATAAAAAGATTCATTTAAATAGTGGACAACTAATCAATTAATCTTTGCAACTCTCGTTGACGATCGATAGAGAGAGACTGTCACTTGTGAATAAATGAACAGGACATACTGAGGGTGAAAACAAGGTTTGTCAGCTGGCAGGTTCAGTCATGGGTTAGGGTTCGAATCCTACTTCAGACTTGAGATTTTTCATACGCCAGTCTTTCCTAAGTGAGCATACACACCGAAGAAAGCAATCTGGCGATTTTCCGCAGGGTTGGCGTGTCAATGAAACGGCCCATTTGTGTGACGTCCTGTTGTGTTGTCAAACCCCCCCCAGTGTAGCACAAGCAGACTTTATATTTCACAATTACTGTTTTCGGCCAGATCGTTTATAGATTTCGACGTTTCCGACCGCACTTGAAGGCAGCTTTATTTCACAGGAGAGAGAGAAAAAGAAAAGAGACGAGCGAGACACAGCCAGTGCTTTGTTGTTGCAGGAAACATTCAGCTATTACACAAACTCCCGGCCAGTTCAGTGCTTGTGTTTAGATTTTTACCCTCCATAGTGTTTTAAAGTGCTCATATTATGCTTTTTGGCTTTTCCCCTTTCCGTCCCTTTGTAACAGACGTTATAATGCTCGCCTAGCCGCTAGCATGGCATGCCCTCATACTCTGCTTCTGACTGGCTAGTAGTCCTTACCTAGCTACTGTCAGGGCACGCCCTCATACTCTGCTTCTGACTGGCTAGTAGTCCTTACCTAGCTACTGTCAGGGCACCAAGGTTATAATAGTTTTTGCATTTTTCATTAGTTTTTATTTTTATTTCGATTTGACTTTTTGTTTTCAAATTCAGTTTAGTTTTAATTAGTTTTTAAAGCGGGTTCACTAGTTTAGTTTTTATTTTTTGAAAATGCTTAGTTTTAGTTTAGTTTTTATTTTTTGTAATATGGGTTATTTGTCAGGGGATTCAAAAAGGTCAGAAAAAGTATTGCGTGTGAGCTTAACAAAAACATCATACAATTTTAGAAATATGTATTCACAATGTATTCAACAATAACACCAGTACATAAAATGTAGCCTACATATGGTCATAAATATGTAAACAGTCTACACATGACGTGTTCCAGGAAAAAAACCTAAATTGCCAACAGACTAAAGAAGACATGAACAGGTGTTTTGAACTTTGGTTCGAGTAAAGTGGTGAACTTTTTGAAGTCAATTGACTCACACAGTTGTGTAGACAAATTCCCCCCCCCCCCCGCAGCCTAAATGCACTACCCCCATTCAAAATGAATGGAAAGACTAATTGCCTCCAATTTGAACTCTCTAAAAGACAATCTTGTCATGTAGTTCAGATATTTGCTGCTTTAACAATCCTCCTCTCAGGGATCCTTCAAAGTTTCATCTCCTCTAATCTGATTCCTCCTGCCCACGCTGTTGTCAACACATTTTGGGTTTTTTACTTTACGTCTGTGCGCCTCCTGCATGTGCCCGACGCCTGAATCAGAGATGAGCAAAGTGGTTCGCATAAGGGTTCATTTCTCGAGGCTTCAGAGTGTAAAACAGGCAGATATGTTACAGATGGTCCGTGTGATCTGTGATACACTGTATCAGATGGTATTTGACAGAATTTTGTGCCGGTATAGACTAATAACGCTAAAGAAAAAAACTCAATTTCCACCTAATCTGTTTATATCAATGTGTATTTTCTTTTGGTATAGTATAATCAACATGACTGTATAATAAATGGATTTCCTTGAGAGGAATGCGGCTATCAAACGTGTGTAAATCGATCCTTTTGTCATAATATAATAATAGCAGGAGGGGCAATATTAGTAGGCTGTTCTAAAACTGTTGCCCGTGTAGATCACGGATGTGTAACAAAACCGTGTCGATTCGAACCACTTCCTAAACCAATCACGTGGTACGGACGGGCAGCGAGTCTTCGGATGTCATCAATGACGTCGTTTGTCTAAAACCACACAAGCCTCGATCCGCGCTTCACGGACAACATCCGGGATTTCTCGACACACGCTTCGAAGCCTCGGCACAGAACGTAACATCGCTAGGTATAACGTATATCTGAAGGCTTACGGTACGCGTTCATAGTGATCTTCTTTTCCACGCTTCCCATTCATTGTCTTTGTAAGCAGCCGTGCAATACATCTCTCTTGTAGCCTTGCGGCGTGTTTTCATTTCATTAAGTAGCCCGGACCTCAACCTCATGCAAATGAGTGGCGTCCAGTTAGACTCGCCGCCTCTCGAAACTCCCAAACATCTTGTAAACTGACCGCTGTCGATCTCAAATGAAGATCGATTCAGCAACTGCATAGCTTGTTTCTCGCATAAAATGTTTGCTCTAATGCAACTAATTGCTAAAACTTATGTTGTTTGCAATTTTTCTACTGAAATCTGATTTTTCTCTTTGGTTTTTGTATACACATGTATACCAGCGGGAGACTCCTAGAACCTGACTGACTGACTGATCAATTACTGTCCTGCATGTTTGAAATGACAGACAGGGGGAAACTGATTGACACCTCTGCAGGTTAAAAATAGACCCTCTGCGGTAATGGCAATGGAGACCTGGAAGGATGCAGGTTTTCCCTGCGGACTTTTTCAGTTTCATGTGCAGAGCAGCCGCAGAGTCGTCTCCCGCTCGCTTTGAACATTTCAGGTTTTATTTGGATTCTGCACTTCATATCCGGATTAACAAAAGAGAATTAAACGAGGCAAAACAAAATAGGGAGCTTATCAATTATTCATGAGCCTTTCCCCATCCTCCTCGTTTGAAGTTGATTCCTTTTTTCCCCCCCTCTCACTTGGGACTTGTCTGTTTTGTTTTTTTTCTTCCTGGATCTGATACCATCCCCTCCTCCCCAAAACCTCCGCCGTGTTAAGAGTCAACGCTCGTCTCAATTTGAGCGATTTGTTTATCCTGTGAGACGTTGGATTTGTCGTTGTCTCTTGTGACAGCGTCTCCAGGGATTTAAAAAAAAAAAAACACCAGATATTAGTCCTGACAGCAGGGAGGAGGGCCGACGATGAGACGGTTCTGATTTTTTACCTTCTTCTCTCTCTCTCTCTCTCTCTCTCTCTCTCTCTCTCTCTCTCTCTCTCTCTCTCTCTCTCTCTCTCTCTCCCCTACTCATTCCTCAGATCTCACGGATCGGCCTGATTGTTCACAAAACTAAAAGGCAGGATTTCCAGGTGTTGGCGGGCTCAGCAGGGTTCCTCATGGCCGCCTATTGTGTTGGTAAGAAGCCCTAAAACGGGACTAACTGTACATAACAGTGCTGTTGTTCCTCACAGGGAGAGGTCGGTAGCCTTCTTATCCCCCAGGCTGCCATCTCCCTTACTGTTTGTTTTCTTTATTTCTTTCTTTCTTTCTTTCTTTTTAATCTCCAACCAAAAGGGAGAAGTTGTCTGTATGTCCTTCATTTCAAGTCCTCAATTACAAGCGTAAAGAAAATGGCCACATTATTCACAAATATCTAGTTTTTTTGTGTGGGTGCTTTGATAAATGGTCATCCACACAAAACCGCTGGCTATCAAATGTCAACATCCGCCCTCTTTCTAACCCATAAACCCTTGCATTCCGGAGTCACTTCCTGTAGTTGTTTCAGATTTCGCTCCCACTCCAGATGAACAGAGCAGCTTCCTGAACAGATCGCGTGTCACCATCTACAGATTTTTAAGGACATAATCCTGATATTGAGTTTCACAGGATACATGTCCTAAACATTTTACATTGACATTATGAGACAATGGGGCCCCACTATCTTTCCTACATAGGAGCAACACACAGACTTTGTGATGCTTTTTGCCTCTTTTTCTATGTTGTTTTGTGCCTCTTTGTGGTCATTTTGTGTAGGCATAGACCGATTATCGGCCCTGGCTGTATTATCGGGCCGTTTTTTGGCAGTTTGCGGATTTATCTTTATCGGCGTTTTAGTTGCCTGATAACCGATAAAGTTAATGAATTATAAAGTGTTCCACTTTGGCTCAACTACAGCTCTGTGTCTGTCCCTCTGGTCCGGTTTCACTCACCACTGAGTCTGACTTAATGTCCCGCCCTCAACACTATCTGACTATCTTCTACTGGGTATTATGTTGAAAGTTTCTCATTTATTCAATAATTGCTTAAAGTATCTAAACAAAATTTTGTGTTGACAAAAACATAAAGGAGACGAATGTCTGATGTGCCCAGATTTAACTAGCTGAGTGTCGGATAGATTCACTCTTCTGCATGTCGGTGCACAACTATGCAAACACACTTCCAATAAAATTAAACAAAGGAGTTGTTCTTTGAAGTATTTTCTGGAAGCGTTTTTTAAAACCGTGAAAACAGAGTCTCAGAAGTTTCTATTTCTCAGAACTCGAGAGTCTGAATGTCACAACCATAATAATACTCACAGCCTGGAAACAAAGAGAGAGAGATACATTTATAGTTAGAATTCAAACCAGCAAACCCTTCTGAAGCAACCTTACAGTACATTATTACACGGCCTGGTTGAGTACTTGATTCTGTCAATCACAGCACTCTGCGGTCTGCTCTATCTGTATAACAGAATGTTTCTATGTCATCATAGACTCTGGCGGACCGGACTGGCAGGTAACCTCTGTATGAGTAGCCGTGTGATAAGCGGGATAATGTAGCGCGAGACGGCCATTATCCCCTACGTATTTTACTATTTGTATTTCACCTGTGCTCAAGAGAATTTCACATTAAAAGCCTTTTTCCTCCCATGTCCAATATGTCAACTTTTTAGAAATTAAGCATTGGCCTGTTTTTATCTGGACTCTTGTGTTTTTTAATCAGCCCAAGTTTAGTCGGGTTTTCTCATCCTGCGGGGAGGCACGTCATCTTTCATTTGAAGATGAGTAAATCATAAAACATCAGCAACCCTTCACAGCAGCGTTATGAAACCATGTCTTCTACCTTGTCGGTATGGCGGCCACGTACACCGAACTGTAAGCCTGGATTAGATAACACGTTAGGCATCGAGGAACCTAATGAGTCATGTTCTCCCACTGCCAGCCGTGCCTCTCACACACACACACACACACACACACACACACACACACACACACACACACACACTTTCAGTTTATGGAGATGAGAATGTCCCATGTCAGGGAGCAAAGAGAGGTGTGTGTGTGTGTGTGTGTGTGTGTGTGTGTGTGTGTGTGTGTGAGAGATAGATATGATAATATGTCCACACTGTGTCTCCGATGTCTGAATTCATGCTCTCAACACCCCCACCAGTCGGGCTGAAAGGGGTCGGCCGTCTACCTGTCAGTCAAAATCGTGTAGAGCCTCACGACAAAGAGCTTTGATGGAAAACTCAAGACTGTACACTCACATGCACTTCTGTTCTCAGTGGAGTTTCCAAATCTGCAGACGTAGCTTGCTTGTGTTTTGCTAGGTTTTCAAAGGGAAAGTCTCGAGCCCAAATCTGTGGTCTCACGTTCATGTTTTGGCCATATCTTTGGACAAATGTGCCCAAAGTGCTGCTGTTTTCATTTTTATGTAAAGACATTCATTAAATTGCAAAAATAAATATTCCAATAGTCCGAACCTTTTTTTTTGAGAAGGAACATTCAAACATCTTTTTGGCCATTTTAGACGGATCTATGTACTGGATCGATCAGATGAGATGAAGATGAAAAATGTGCCTGCGTGTGCCTCCTCGACAGTCGTTCACTTGCTTTCCTTACTACCGCCTTTCTTCCTGTGCACCAATTCGCTTGAGCTGAACAGCCAATCAGACTACTACTCGGTCCAATGGTATAAAAAATCCTCGAAAACTTTGTCCAAATTCATCTCTTTCTATCCAACAATCAAAAGTAGTCAAAATGTTTTTATTTAGGTGGAGGTAAATGTTAATTTGATTATGACTATTATTTATTTGTCTGAACAAGGCCGGTGGCATAGGAAGTATAGGCAAATGCTACGGGTGCTGGCAGACCAAAAGAGTCAAGAAAAATTTAAGGAATTTTTTAAAAGGGGGGGACCAGAGGGTGTGTGCCAATTACAGGGGTATCACACTTCTCAGCCTCCCCGGTAAAGTCTACTCCAAGGTGCTGGAAAGGAGGGTTCGGTCGATAGTCGAATCTCAGGTTGAAGAGGAACAATGCGGATTCCGTCCTGGTCGTGGAACAACGGACCAGATCTTTACTCTCGCAAGGATCCTGGAGGGAGCCTGGGAGTATGCTCAACCAGTCTACATGTGTTTTGTGGATCTGGAGAAGGCGTATGACCGGGTGCCCCGGGAGATACTGTGGGAGGTGCTGCGGGAGTACGGGGTGAGGGGTCCCTTCTCAGGGCCATCCAATCTCTGTACGACCAAAGCGAGAGCTGTGTCTGGGTTCTTGGCAGTAAGTCGGACTCGTTTCAGGTGAGAGTTGGCCTCCGCCAGGGCTGCGCTTTGTCACCAATCCTGTTTGTAGTATTTATGGACAGGATATCGAGGCGTAGTCGGGGTGGAGAGGGGTTGCAGTTCGGTGGGCTGGGGATCTCATCGCTGCTTTTTGCAGATGATGTGGTCCTGATGGCATCATCGGCCTGTGACCTTCAGCACTCACTGGATCGGTTCGCAGCAGAGTGTGAAGCGGCTGGGATGAGGATCAGCACCTCTAAATCGGAGGCCATGGTTCTCAGCAGGAAACCGATGGAGTGCCTTCTCCAGGTAGGGAATGAGTCCTTACCCCCAAGTGAAGGAGTTCAAGTACCTTGGGGTCTTGTTCGCGAGTGAGGGGACAATGGAGCGGGGAGATTGGTCGGAGAATCGGCATAGCAGGTGCGGTATTACATTCAATTTATCGCACCGTTGTGACGAAAAGAGAGCTGAGCCAGAAGGCAAAGCTCTCAATCTACGGTCAGTTTTTGTTCCTACCCTCACCTATGGTCATGAAGGCTGGGTCATGACCCGAAAGAACAAGATCCAGGGTACAAGCGGCGAAATGGGTTTCCTCAGGAGGGTAGCTGGCGTCTCCCTTAGAGATAGGGTGAGAAGCTCAGTTATCCGTGAGGGCTCGGAGTAGAGCCGCTGCTCCTTTGCGTCGAAAGGAGCCAGTTGAGGTGGTTCGGGCATCTGGTAAGGATGCCCCCTGGGCGCCTCCCTAGGGAGGTGTTCCAGGCACGTCCAGCTGGGAGGAGGCCTCGGGGGAGACCCAGGACTAGGTGGAGGGATTATATCTCTAACCTGGCCTGGGAATGCCTCGGGATCCCCCAGTCGGAGCTGGTTAATGTGGCCCGGGAAAGGGAAGTTTGGGGTCCCCTGCTGGAGCTGCTACCCCCGCGACCCGACCCCGGATAAGCGGATGAAGATGGATGGATGGATGGATGGATGGATGGATGGAAAAAAAGCGGCAAAAATGTTGAATAAGGGGTAACATTTTTTGGAAAAGGCAACAAAAATTACCAAAAATGCGTTGAAAAAAGGGCCGTTGGAAAAAAAACATCAAAAACTATGGAAGAAAGCGACGCAAATGTCGAAAAAAGAATTGGCAAAAACAAATAAATGTCAAAATAAATTAAATTTTTTGAAAGAAACGTCGGAAAAAGCTACTAAAACGGTGAAAAAAAAATGCTGAAAAAAGCACCCACAATGTGGAAAAAACAACAAAAACGTCGAAAAAACAAACGTCAACACGTTCAGAAAAAGCGACAAAAACAGCTGAAATCTTGCCTAAGGCACCAAATTGTCCAGGGCCGGCTGTGTGTGTGATTGCGTTTGTTTCAGTTGGTTCTGACCTACAGACCTCATTCCACCGTTCTTCCACTTGCCTGGACATCTTGAATCACATTTTGCCTCCGTCTGTCTTTGTTGACGAGCTGTCAGTCAGCAGCGCGAGGTAAGCTGCTGTCAGCGGTGTGATCTGAGCAGCGGCGGGCCACAGAAAACATAAATCAGACAGAAATTCTGTCCATCAGCAGCCACCGGCTCGACTATCAACAACAACAACAACAACAACAACAACGACTCCAAGGCCACGGGCGGTGGCCGATTCTGTGCTTTTTTCCTCCAATAGGCACAGAGATGTTACACTGAAAGGCCATGATGTCTTGTTGCCTTGGAAAAACGTATATGTATCTAGTATATGAAGCCCTGCTGCCTACTGATCTGTCAGGGAAGGAAAAAAAACAGGATGGAAGGCTGAAATGCTGGACATCGAAAAACGATTCTCTAAAACGTTGTCAGTAAATCATTTATGTCTGTGTGTTGACAGCAGTAATGTAAAACCGTGGGAGTGATGGAATGCCTTTATTTAAGAGGAGTATATGTTCAGCCTAAAGCCATGCAGAAAACATTCCAGACATTTCTTTCTGCTGTGTTTTATCTTCAGTGAATTCTGTCCACATCTTGTCATGTGAAAACTCCAGCTGAAGGATTCCACCCTTCTCTGAGGATTCAAGGAAATTCTCCCATCTCTTGAGCAACTCAAGTGCTTCTTGTACTTTGCTGCGATGCATACTACCAGCGCTCTGTGCATGATTGCTGGACGGGGCATTTAATATTCTAAACATACTGTACAAAGTGCGTTGAGTCATTGCACCCAGTGAACTGATCAAACGTGATTTATCAGGCCACCTGCTTCAACTTAACATGAATGTCATCAACTCATACACTTCAAGCTGATACATTGGGCATATGCTACCCCATTGAAATGCTTCAAAATGAAATTAGTCCCAAATCCTATTTGCACTCACTGCCAAAATCAGGCACTTGGCACAACAATGCACATGTTTTGGGAGTGCACCCTAATCAGACACTTCTGGACTGATGTATTTTCAATAGTGTCATCACTACTGGATGATGTCATACAACCTGCCTTCTTAACGATGATTCACAGCTATCCCTCACTCTCAACCAACGTAGACTACTCCTGGCAGGGCTTACGGCAGCAAAAAAGACCATCCTAAGGCTTTGGTTCCACCCTAATCTACCCTTAACACAATACTGGCTAACTGCCTACCAGTATATTACCTCTCTTGAGTGTACAACTGCACGCCTCAACAAGGCCAAACTAACAACCATCCATTGTATAATGCCTTTAAAAACTGTCAAAAAGCTTTCACAGACAAAGCAAAAACAGGATACTTAGAGGACAATATAACAAAAGAAAGCCAAACGGTAAATAAAAGAATAAACGCAACAATAAGACGACAAGAAAAAGACGCCATCACTCAAAAACGAGTCTATAAAAATGGGTGATGTGATGTCGTGATGTTAAAACACTGCTTCATTGTTCTAGCAGAGTCTGATGCTTTATAGCAAAGAAAACCAGAGCGAGTTAATGTCGACTGGTTGGTGGACAAAAGAGTCCAGTTTTCTCTGGGCACAGATCCCTACCGTTCCTGTTTGTGAACTTTGCCTCACTCATGACAGATTTAGGCAAATAGGGTGAATATATGGTGTCTCACCAGGGTTCAACGTTATGGTTTTTTTGTACTTGCCATTTTTTTACTGGCCCCTATAGAAATAGTTTTTCTATTATTGCTAGTTGTTTCATCCACATCTTCTACTGCCACCCAAGAAAACTCCTTCCAGGACACTCGCTCTCTTTAGCTCGTACGCAGCGATCATCTTCTTCTTCTCCTAACAGGACACCCGCCAGTCACACGTCACTAGAACTCACGTCTTGATTGGCCAACAGCACTTTTAAATCAAGTCATTCAAAAAGTATTCTCCGACATGGGCAAGCAGAGAGGGGCAAGAGAACGATACTTGCCACTTGCATATTTTACCAGCATTTGGCTAGTAGATGGAGCTAATTTTGGACCCTGAGTGGGTTGTAATATTTACTTGCCTCGGGCCAACGGGCAACTCTTATTGGTGAAGCCTGCTCACTAAGTTAAGGATGAGAAATCTCTGCTGCAGCCCCTACTTTGTGATTTAACTTGACTATACACATACAGATCTTTTGCCTTGCCTACATTTCTATTATATTTGTTTTGGGTGCCAAAGCACAGCTGTGCCTAAGTACAGCCTCAGAGAGCTACAAGCCTGGCTGCAGAGTCTTGTTTTCTTATTTTTCTTCCTTTTTATTGAGACACACGCTTTTACAAGGAAAGGATGGTTTGTGGTTGGAAAGGTCAAGAACATATCTCATTGTATGAGGGGGAAAAAATGGAAAGAGCGAAAAAAAAGCAACAACTCTTTCTTATATACTCATCCTTTACCTCTGGATTACCATCTGTGTGTCTAGGTGCGGTTGGCGGAGTGTGTGCGCTGGCTAACGTTCTGGGCCAGGAGCTGTGTGAGTTGGAGCATCTGTGTGTGTCCGGTCGCTGGGACGAAGCCAGAGTCCTGCAGCAGCGCCTCATCGAGCCCAACGCCGCCGTGAGTACCATCTGCCGCACCGGGGACGCTTTTATCCGCGACACCACAGAGCAAACTCGCACCAACACTGACAGACTGGCGGGTTAGTCACAGTACTCAGAGGTAGAACTCATCAAGCCTGATTAAACCTCAGTGCGTGAAGACACAACCACGGCTGTTTTCGGCAAAAAAATAACTGCACTTTTGTAGAGCTCGCAGGATTCGTTGCAAAGAAGATTTGCATTCTTAAAGATTTTTGCTTCACTGGCTGCGTTTATATTTTATAAAGTCCAGTCTGCCCAGAAAACAATGGACGGCTTCCCATTTTTTCATAGCGTGATCTAGAAAAACTAACCTAGTAAAACTAATTAAAACTCCAACTTAAAACCACTCTCATTAATGTAAATATGACGTAAAATAAGTACTTCTACCTTTACTTACATAGATTTTTATTTTATTCACGTACTGTTGTAAAGGTAAGAACTACAAACAAAAAGACAAAGTTAAAGGCATCATATTCAAGACAATATAAAGAAAAGTATATTTTATACGGTTCTGTGAAAAAAATCGTCCCAGCCCTTGTTACATGACCAATTAATGTTTCCATGATGACTATCCAAATGTTTGCCTTGTGTATTGTATTTGGATACACAATTTGTTGCAAATAAAAGTCAAATTATTAATGAATGTATTTTATTTAGCAATTTGTTGTTCTGTCCTAGCCAATATTTCCTATATTTCTAAGCAGATATTCTGTGCCCCCCCCCAACTGATTATTACCCCCCCGCCCCCCCTCTGTGCCACCCCACTTAAAAAAATCCTGGAATCGCCCCTGTGTGTTGCTAGGTGACCAGGAAGTTGGGAGTCCCCGCCCTCAAGCAGGCGATGGAGTGGTTTGGTTTCCATGGCGGCGCCTGTCGATCACCTCTTCAGCCGCTCACAGAGGCCGAGGCTCAGCAGCTGAGGCGGGACTTCTCCGCCGACGGCTGGCTGTGAGGTGACACGGGTGACGGGCAGAGAGTGTGTGTGTGTGTGTGTGTGTGTGTGTGTGTGTGTGTGTGTGCGCGTGCGCGTGCTTAACCTGGAAACCTTTAAGCAGGTCAGCCCTTACGGGCCTGCTACATTGCATGCGTAACGTATGCGGAGCGGATGTTCCCAAAAATACGCTTCCACTATAATCAATGAAACTGTCAGTGGTGCGTCTGCTCCACAGAGATCCGCTCTACAATGGTAAAAATAGGACCGTCTTCCATTTGTATATTTTACGCGAGGTGTGTGCGGCCCTCTTAAACAGAATTGGATCATAAAGTGTCTATATGTCTTTGAAATTAACCTACCAATATACAGGAAACGACTTAATGACTGTCAGTGAGCGTATTGGCCGTTTTATTTTGAGAGTTTCTGTTCTTTATTTCTTGTTTCCCTCACCTGTGTCCTCTGATAACAGCTGACAGTAGATTGACGTATCACAGCGCTGTTCCGGCTCCAAAAAAAAAACCTGAAGAAACAACAACAGTCCCAAAGCAAAAGCTCCCCCTCTCGCCTGTGAGGTACGCCGTGTGTGTGCTGCAGGTGTAGCCAGTTAAAACATACATTCATCTGCTCCGTGAACGCTCCGCATACGGTACGCGTTCAAATGTAGCGTTAGACCTCTCAGTGTGATTTGGCAAGGAGGGGAACACCTGGGATTGGGCATGGAGGTTCCATTTTGGAATTGTTTAAAAGAAAAAAAACATTTTTTTTATTGAAATCGTTTGGACAATTTGGTTTCGAATCCTATCATCGGTTCCGAATTTAACACGCGCAAGTTTGGGTTTCCGTAGCAGCGACCGTACTTCCAGGCGCTTGTTGTGTTGCAGTCAGCGGTGCGCTAGTGTGGCTTTATTTTATGTTGAAAAAGCCTGTAAATCACCATTGAGTCAAAAAAAAAAAAAAAAAATGTTCCTCCTATCTGAGAAATAAGCATGTGACTCGTTGCACCTTCACCCACCAAAGAATCTGAATCAAGAATCCATAAGAACCTGAATCGAAAGGAAGAATCAGAATTGTTCAAATCAAAACGATGCCCAACCCTAGGAACACGGCATGAAAATAAATCTGTTGCTGCCCCCCCTCCCGCAAAAATACCAAAAAAATCAACTTAATTAGGTTAATATACAGTATGTCATATACTGGAGGTTTGTTCCTAAAATCACTTACGTTTTCCGTCATAAATAAAACCTGATGATGACAAATGAATACAACGTCAACGTTTTTTTTTAATAGGCTCTGCTCATGTTGCATTTCAAATTACATTTTCCATTCATACATCTTTTTATTTTACACTAAAATCACTGTCGTGCGGTCAAGTTGCTTCTCTGCTGCACCTCCCAATAGTGCAGATAGAAAAATGTTGTACTGCATGTGCACTTGTTTTGACAATAAAATTGCATTCACTTCAATAATATATGGTTTCCTTCTGTTTTTAACTGTAAAAAAAAGTGGGTTTGCTCTTCATGCAGACACATTTGAGTTAAACTGTTCACAGAGGATGTGTGTGATTAGGTCAACCTCCACGGCCTTTTCTTTAAGAGACCAGAGTTCGAATCCCATTTTGAAAATAAAAGTAAACCTAATCCTGTGGATCGTATAGGAGGGGAGGAATCAGTCTTGTATAAAGTACTTGAAAGCAATACTTAAGTAGAAGTATGAGTGTGTTACCAGAAACTGACTTTGGTTATAAGTTAAATTCACATCATCTGTTACGTTGCCAGCAGAGCCTGCAGCAGGGGGCTTCCAGCATTATGCTTCCTCCTCCTCTTCTTTAGTTTTGGCAACCAACAAGCATTACGCCGCCAACTGGAATGGAGCATTTCTTCTGCTTTTATTTTGTAGTAATGAAGATGCTTAGGGAAAATATTGTGGAGGAAAAATATACATTTTCCAGAAATATAAATAACGAAGTAAAGAACAAATGCGAGGAAATTCTACTTAAGTACAGTAACAAAGTATTTGTACTTGGTTACATTTCAACACTGGTAGCAGTGTTTTCGGTAACACTTGAAGGTATCTACATGAGAGTGACATAACACTGTCATGACACATGAACCCTAACCATAACTTGTCATGACAAAAACCGAATGACACTAAAAAAAAGCGTTATGTCATAAACGTTTATGACTTGTTTATAATGTTTATGACACGTTCATGACAGTGTTCATGTCACTCTTATGTAGATACCTTCAAGTAAAGTGTAACGGTGTTTTCCCTAGCTTTGTGGAAGACTTAGGTGCGCGTATCTGGCGGGGGGGTTTAGGCGTCCTTCCTGAAATTTTTTTTTGCGTTTTTTTCAGTTAAAACAAAGAGGCAATTTCCCCGTACATTTTGGGTGTCTTTGTGGGATTTTGTCTCTTTGTAGTCGTGTTGTTTCTCTTTTTGGTCATTTTTGTTTCCTTCGGCGTTGTTTTGGGTCTCTGTGGTCATTTGGCGTCTCTTTGTAGTCGGTTTGTGTCCCTTTTGTGCTTATTTTTGCGTCTCTCACCATATCCATGTCTGAAAAGCTAGAGCAAAAATCATTAAAGCTAAAGAAGTCCAACTCCAGTCATTGGATCTGAGAAAATCTTTTTAGTTACATTTATTTGGCTTAGGTGCTGCAACCATAACCTTACAGTGGCAGGGAAAACCCTGAGAACAAATACGTGAAAATTCAACTTAAGTACACTAATAACGTATTTGTACTTGGTTCCATTACAACACTGGTAGGAATAAATGACCTATATCCTTGTACGGTTTAGAGGACTTGTTGTATTTAGTCCTACTTATTGTTTCATTGTAGGAATGTTAAGGGCCTATGTATACAGTATGTAGTGCATACAGTTTACACTTCTGACTCCAAATAACGGCAAAAAGTAAATAAAGTGCAAAGACGCTTCCACTTCCACAGAAGACCTGAAACCCTTTCTGTGGGTGTTTTACTGGCTGCAGCGATTCACAGTTTGCCGTAAAATAAGCCGTCGGAGCACTCTGGGATGTGAAAAAGTTAAAAATCCGCAATTACTGCTATAATTAAAGCCAAGTGTAGAAGGTAGCCATGGCAATGAGAGCCTTCCAGCTTCTTCTTTTTTAACATCTTTGCTTTTATCTAACCATAGATTACTCCAATTAGCACCCTTTTAGCAAAAAAAAAAAAATAAAACTCTCTGGATCATAAAGTGTGGATGTTTGTGTGTGCAGGAGACTGTTGAGATCAGCAGCCACCCAGTTTTCAGTGAATCGCGTTTTTCTAAAGGACGTTTCCAGGCTCAAAATGATGTTGTGCTCTTACATTTTCCACCCCTTTTTAATTTTTTATTTGAGCACAAAATCGGAAATTGGAACAAGTCGTTATCCTTTTTTTTTTTGAATGATACACGGATTGAGGTTGATAAAACACCAAGACTGAACCATATTGTAAATGTGCTGTAAAAAACCCAAACTTACTGTATGAACCAAACGAGACAAGAAAGCTGAGTAGAGCTAAAGAGTTTGTGATGATTCCGTGTGCTCGTCAGTATGAGCGAGCGTCACCTTTCACTTCACTACAACAGTGAAACGTTGAAAAATATATACAAAAAAGCGCGGCTCGTACATTTAGAGAATTAAAAGGATGTATTCAAAAGATCGGTAATTTTTCTAAAGATCAGGACAGCAGTATATGAGGCTCTGAATGTCCTCAGTTTGAAAGACATTCCACTCATGAGTTCATATGAATTGATTTATTTGGGAACGCCATAGAAATACACTAAAGTACCATAGAAAAGGCATGAACTCTGCAACAGTGAAAATGTGTCCAAGGATTTCTGATAGTATGAGCTATATTATTTTCATTCACTCTGGCGGTCCAGAGCGGTCACGGTGCTTTAGATTTTTGCCAAAGAACTAAATAAAGAAAACTAATTCAAAACTAAATAATTATTACTTTCTCTTTGGCTGCAAAAAAGGAGAAGAGAAAGCATTTTTGACATTCTTTGAAGTTTTCTTATTCAAAATGTTGTGGGTTTTTCTTCACAGCTTGTATTAACTGTTGACATTATTTGGAGAGCATGTCTGACCCTAAAGCCTTGAAGCTCAGTCAATGTAATTTCAACAATCTTAAGGTACAAAAGTATCCTGAATTCTTTATTTCGCTGTTAATAGCACCGTAACTTTGTTTTTTAAGTCAGAACTTATGTCTATTCAAATGATTAAACATAAGTGGCATTGATTAAATAATGAGATTTAATATTTAATATTTGGAAGCATAGCCTTTAGAGAAAATAACTGCCTTCAAGTGCTTCCTATAGACTTCAGTGAAATTCCTGGCCGTCTCCTCTTTTACAAACTGCTCCAATTTGTTTCAGATTTGAAGAGTGCCTTCTTCCAACGGCTGTTTTCAGATCTTGCCGCGCGTGTTCAATAGGATTCAGATCAGGATGGACTCATTTCTGGTCCCAGACCCAAACAGAATCTGCGGACTTTAACTACAGTTTTCAGCGGTGATCCAGAATGAAAATCTGCAGAATATTCTGTGAAAATCTGCGTGCACAGATTCCATGTGGTCCTGCTAGTCACTTTAGAACAGTCCAGCGTTTTCCTTTGACCCATCCCTGGAAGGTAATTTAGTACATTCATGGGCGTAGTGGACACGGGGTATGGGGGGGGAGGGGACACGTCCTCTTCACTTTCAATGTCGGTTCCCTCCGGCCATGCCAATCTCTAGGTATGGTGAAGGGTATGTGATGATGTGGGGGTATGGTGAAGGGTATGTGATGATGTGGGGGTATGGTGAAGGGGATGTGATGATGTGGGGCTATTTTAATTCCAAAGGCCAAGGGACTTCATCATGATGCATAGTATCCTGGATCATGAAATAACTGGCCTTTAAAAATAAAAACCTGCCTGCCTCTATGGGAATTTAACATAGGGGTGTACTGACTTATGCCCCCTGTATTTTAAGGAAGAACATTTATTTATTTACGATACATTATTCAATCACGGTGTCCTTAAAGGTTGTATTTTTCCTATTTTTTTTAATTAAGGCATTAAGATCAATTTCCAAAAGATGATTTCTTTTTTATTCCTCTTTTAAGTCAACTTTAGCATGGGTGTACTCAGACAAAGGAGTATTGAGAAAACCAGTGATTTCTATTTTTTTCTTCTTTTTTTAGTTCAATAAAACGAATGATACACGGATTGAGGTTGATAAAACACCAAGACTGAACCATATTGTAAATGTGCTGTAAAAAACCCAAACTTACTGTATGAACCAAACGAGACAAGAAAGCTGAGTAGAGCTAAAGAGTTTGTGATGATTCCGTGTGCTCGTCAGTACGAGCGAGCGTCACCTTTCACTTCACACACACAGTCAGTGAAATGTTGTAAAATATATACAAAAAAGCAGGGCCACTTGTACATTTAGAGAATTAAAAGGATGTATTCAAAAGATCAGTAATTTTTCTAAAGATCAGGACAGCAGTATATGAGGCTCTGAATGTCCTCAGTTTGAAAGACATTCCACTCATGAGTTCATATGAATTGATTTATTTGGGAATGCCATAGAAATACACTAAAGTACCATAGAAAAGGCATGAGCCCTACCTGTAAGGCCCTATGGAGTCTGTCTTATAGCTTTTTTTAAATTAACTTAATTTCCATTATTTGGTACTACTGAAACTATTGGGCTCTGCATTACTGCTGCCAGTCTGGGACCGGCCCCAGCTGGGCCCTCGTTGAAGAAAAGACACTAGCCACCGGGCTAAACAACTTTTCCGGGGGGAAAACCTGGACAGCTTTAGTTACAAGTTACTTTACAAAATATAACTGTGGCCTCAAGCTGATCAAGGCCACACCCCCACCCCCCACCTTGCCCCCCCCTCCTCAACAGCATTTAAAGCTACAGACACAGAAATGGCACATCCTAAGGAAAGCTCATTGTGGGACTCGCTCTATTG
Source organism: Sander vitreus (assembly GCF_031162955.1). NCBI lineage: Eukaryota > Metazoa > Chordata > Actinopteri > Perciformes > Percidae > Sander > Sander vitreus. The sequence continues at coordinate 4,644,862 of NC_135856.1, read as the reverse complement.
GCTGTAGTTCTGCACCAAGGCTGAATTTCGGGAAAGAGACTTCAGATACAGTATTAGGGGACCACTAAGGTCTATATAAGAGACTTCAGATACAGTATTAGGGGACCACTAAGGTCTATATAAAAGAGACTTCAGATACAGTATTAGAGGACCACTAAGGTCTAAATAAAAGAGACTTCAGATACAGTATTAGGGGACCACTAAGGCCTATATAAAAGAGACTTCAGATACAGTATTAGGGGACCACTAAGGTCTATATAAAAGAGACTTCAGATACAGTATTAGGGGACCACTAAGGTCTATATAAAAGAGACTTCAGATACAGTATTAGGGGACCACTAAGGTCTATATAAAAGAGACTTCAGATACAGTATTAGGGGACCACTAAGGTCTATATAAAAGAGACGTCAGATACAGTATTAGGGGACCACTAAGGTCTATATAAAAGAGACGTCAGATACAGTATTAGGGGACCACTAAGGTCTATATAAAAGAGACTTTCATCATTTTCTGACATTTTATACACCACAACAAAAATGTGGATCAGTGTTCCCCAAAGCCCAAGATGATGTCCTCAAATGTCTTGTTTTGTCCACAACTCAAAGATATTCAGTTTCCTGTCACAGAGGAGAGAAGAAACTAGAACATATTCACATTTAAGAAGCTGGAATCAGATAATCATTTCATAAAATTTTTTGTATTTGACAACCAGGGTTGGGTATCGTTTGGTTTTTTTCCGATACCGGTGCTAAAACGATACTTTTAAAATGGTGCCTAAACGGTGCCTGAACCGATACTTTTGAAAAGATTTTTAAAAAATGTTTATAATTAAAAAAGAAAAAAAAGGAGCACAAAACAACAGTTGGCGACATTTAAGGACGGTTTATTTATTGCTAAAGCCATATGGTCAAAATTAAATGATTTATTAAAAATTTAATAACTTATAACAATTATTATAATATACAACACTTATTTCACCAGTAAATTGCTGGTAAACGACAAAAACAACCACTAGATGGAAAAATTGGTATTTTGTTACGGTGTGGAGGATTAAAGGACCCAAACACAGGGAGAGGCAGGCAGGCAGGAGAGGGTTTGAGCTTGAGGATTTATTACAAAACACAAACATGAACTAAGGAAGTCCTGGGAAAAGGAGCAGGCAAAAAGCAATTCCAAAAAATAGGTAAAAGGCATCCAAGAAAACCAAGGGAGTAAAAAACCAGGGAAATGGAGGAAGGGTAGAAACTGACCAGACACTAACACACACAAACTGACAGGAACAAGACACAAACGATCTGACAACAGACAAAGGAAACACAGGGGCTAAATAAACTAGGTAACGAGAAGACACAAGACAGGTGACACCAGGGCTGGGGAACAGGTGGAGCACATCAGACAATCACACAGGCAGGAAAACACAGGATGTAAAACTAGACATGACAAGACATAAAACAGAATAAAACAGGAAACAGAACATAAACAGGGAAATAAATAACAGGGAACAGAAATATACACAACAAAATATACACCGACCACGGAATACAATAAACACAACAGGAAACATACAGAAATAATAATAACAGGCAACAGAAATGTCCACAACCACAACAGTATTTTACAATAACTTTGAATGCACCACGAGGCTGGCAAGTTTCAAGTGAACGCACCGTTTCGGAGCATCAGAGGGCAGCGCTGGCATTTCAGTGGCACCGAAATGAGGCACCGAAATCCGCGTTACTATTCGGTCCGGTAGATACCGGTTGTTAAGGCACCGATGCCTCTTTAGCACCGGATGTCGGTACCCAACTAATCGATTTTAAACTTTGCAACTCTAGCTTCATTTGTGGATAAGTATTTTTTTCAGCTGCAAACCAAAGAAAGACATAATGTTTTTAACAAAAGATGTTTTAATTCCACAATCTTCAGGAATAAAATGTGTTGTTTTATTTATTTATATTTTTTGGGCATTTTCAGCCTTTATTTTACAGGACAGCTGAGGACATGAAAGGGGAGAGAGAACGGGAATGACATGCAGCAAAGGGCCACAGGTCGGAGTCGAACCCGGGCCCACTGCGTCGAGGAGTAAACCTCTATATATGGGCGCTCCCTCTACCAACTGAGCTATCTGGGCACCCAAAATGTGTGTTATTTGAACAGAAATGCAAGGGAACCAACATTTTTTCAAATTTTTTTTCTTACTCTTGAGTTGCAGTTTGTCCCAGCAGCCACATGGCGGCACCGCGCCCCACCGCGCTGCCTGCTCTGCGGCAAGGGCATCCCTTTGACCCACCCCAGAGGCCTGTGATGCCAATGCGCGAGTCAGCAAAAAAGTAAAAGTAAAAGTACTAATACCATACTGTAAAAAAATACTCTGTTACGAGTAAATGTCCTGCATTGAAATTATTACTTAAGTAAAAGTCTGTAAGTATCATCAGGGAAATGTACTTAAAGTATTAAGTACTCAATGCAGAAATATCCTCACATATTAGAAACTGGAAACCATCCAAACAGTTCTGTCAATCAACTCAGTGTTTAATCGTCTAATAATTTTTAGCTGGCCTATATATTGTTGGGTAGTTTAATATATAATAAAGCCTTGTATTTTATAAACTACATGTGTTTTGTGTGCAAAAATCCTAATTTGTAAAGTAACTAGTAACTGAAGCTGTCAGATTAATGTCGTGGAGTAAAAAGTACAATATTTCTCTCTGAAATGTAGCGGAGTAGAAGTAGAAAGTGGCATGAAAAGAAAAGACTCAAGTAAAGGACAAACACCTTAAATGTGTACCTAAGTACAGTACTTAAGTAAATGTACTTAGTTACATTCCACCCCTGATCACAGGGATGAGGGTGCCAATGACATGGAGAGATCTCCCCACAAACACTCTTCCCCCTCTCGTTTCCTCCGTACTTCATCGTCCCTCCACAGCAGACAGGTTGTCATTCGTCTCCTCCTCCTCTTCCCTCCATCATCTCTCCCTGCTCTCCCTTTCAGTTTCCTCTTTCTCTCTCTCTCTCTCTCTCTCTCTCTCTCTCTCTCTCTCTCTCTCTCTCTCTCTCTCTCTCTCTCTCTCTCTCTCTCTCTCTCTCTCTCTCTCAAATTCAAAGCGGCTTTATTGGCATGAATGTTTCAATAACAATGTTGCCAAAGCATCAACATGCAATTTCTTACAAATATTCAGACAGAACACAATAAGCAGTTAGATGAACATTACCACAATCTTAGGATGGATATATGGATGAATATATAAATCAATATAGCAAATATGAAAACAAGTTCTTAGGCAAGATGAAACAAAAACAAAAAAATATCATTCTAAAAAAACGTTAAGACAGAATTTGACATTAGATATACATATGTACAGGTATTTAAAACACAATGTTCGCTCTCTCCCCTCCCTTTCTCTCCCCCATCTCTCTCCTCTCTCTCTCTCTCTCTCTCTCCCTCCCCCCTCTCTCTTTTTCCCCACTTCTCTCCGCTCTCTCTCTCTTTTGCTATCACTCCCCCCGTCTCCCTCCCCCCCTCTTTCTTTCTGCATCCCAGCCCTACAGGCGATATGGTGGCCTCTCTGTGTAGTGTAGCATGTAATGTCCAGTCCCTCTCTCCCTCTCTGTCTTCTCTCTACTGTTCTGGCAACGACCCAGATTAAAACAAGTTTAAAAGATTCCCAGATTCCCCCGCCCCCCCCAACCCTCCTTTTTGCCTTCCCATCTTTTCCCTCCTCCCTCAGCCTCTCCTCTTTTCTTCCGTGTGGTTAGCTGCTGCTGCCTGAGTCACCACCACACTCATTCCCTCTATCTATCTATCTCTCTCTCTCTCTCTCTCTCTCTCTCTCTCTCTCTCTCTCTCTCTCTGAAACTACGTCCACAATAAGCCAGATAAAAATAAAAAGGTATCTTTTGCTCTCCATTTTGGCCTTCCACACATCTAAGCCTTAATGTGAGAAAAACGATGGGAAACCTGCTCAGAGACCGAGCCGGGGACTTCTCTTCTCTGGCTGTGAACTTACAATCCCGTGAAAGTATGTGGACACCGTTACAACGTTACACCTGTCTGTGATAGGTGAACACGTCAAGGAGAAGTCTGCCAGGCTACTAGGTAGCATTCTTTAGCTGTGTTTAAAACGACTACTCACACAACAAAATAGTTAAAAAAATATGTAAAAGAGAACAGAGAGAGTGGATCAGATTTAGGAGTGAACATAGAAAGAGAAAACAAAAACCCAACAGGAAACAGATAGTTGATGGACTGCATGAAGCATACCTGGGCCAGTTAACAGGCCAACTGTAGATAAACATTATGCGTTATACAATCTTTATTTATTTATTTTTTTAGATTTCTTTATTTAAAAGGGACAACACACATTAATCAACATGAGTACAGAGTCCAACGTGTAAATGTGCCAGATTTAGCCATACAGGCTAATTTTCCTAGCAGGTGGATGGCTTAAAAACAATAGATACGCTACAACAATACAACAAATACACATGCACAACAAGAAAGACATACGCATAGACAAGTAAAAGGACACAACCACTATTCCAGATCATCACAACTGGCAGGTTGATGGCATGAAAAAAACATAACACAAGTATCACACACAGTAGACACAGGTAAAAGTGCATAGACACACATTAGAACACATCAACAACACATACAGTATGCACACACAGAGACACTACTATAGCGGTAAAGACAAACACTTTATTCTGTATTATGGCAGCATATTTGATTAGTCAATAACCAATGTTTTATGGATTTGGAGAAGGATTTGATAGATGTGGTATGGTATTCCATGTATGGGACTTTGGTTTCACAGTGAGACTTGAGTCTTGAATCAGAGAGCTACAGGGGAGCAATGAGCGACGGCGTTAACGACAACCTGATTAACAGCTAGTTAAACTGGGCGTTCGCAGATCTAAAATTAAGCATAATTGAGCAGCTGCATGACCTATTTTTTTTTTGCCTCAAATGGAGACAGTCTTTAGCGGAGACACGAAAAAAATCTGCATTGATTGTTCGAACAACCTGTACTTTAGTTTACCTTATAATGAATGATTGTGGTCTGCTTTAAATAGCAAAGACATGTTTTGATGATGCAAATAAGGAGAGCAAATACTGTGGAAGCAAATGAGAGACACAAGCATTTAACTGTGAACAGCCACTGAATACTTAATGTTGAAATATTTTACTTTGAAAACCATGTATCTGAGTTCATTTGTTCTGATATTCACCCCTTTGAAATTAAAACATGTCATTAAAACATGACATTTCTTGATTTAGAATTTCAAATGTCGAATGTGAATTGGGAGTGTATTTAACGATTTGTTAGCAAATTGAGGATTGTTTGCAGTCTAAATGAATGGTTTCTTGTTTAATCTGTTAGGCTGTGCTCATTTGGTGTCTTTGTTTAAAGGTGCAGTAAGTAAGACTTATAAAACTAACTTTCTGTCATATTTGCTGAAACTGACCCTATGTTCCAGTAGAACTACATGAAGCAGGTAATAAAAAAAATAAATCCAGCTCCTCTGGCACCACCTACAGCCTGTAGTGCAATTTGCAAAAATCCACAGCTTCCTGTTCAGATGCACCAATCAGGACCGGGGGGGGGGTGTCTAATCATAAAATCGATACACTTGAGTATTATATTAATATTTTATTTAGCAATACTATATCGATTTTCAAAAACGCAATATCGTTTGTTTTTTTCAGTTTTTTTTTTGTTTACGTGCATTAATATTCATGTAAGACAGTAGTTCACGTTAATGTTGTGTTTAAACCGCCTAGATGGCTATGCTGGGACACACCACTAGTGTCCTTGCCTAACAGTGCCTGACTTTTTGCTAGAAGCTAACAATGTAGCTACGGCTGAACTATGGCCTACTTTAGCATATACACATTTGCTCACTAAGAACCTGTGAACCACAATCCCAAACTGGCAGTTTGATTTTCTGTGTATTGAATAGTTTACCTAAAGTAAACTTCTTTGACTTGTATGCACATCATGTCTTTTTTTAAATATTAGATTTTCTAAAATTATAATTTCAAAAAATCCCAATATATCGCCTTACGCACAGTATCGAAATATATTGAATCGTGACCCATGTATCGTGATACGTATTGTATCGCCAGATTCCTGCCAATACACAGCCCTACTATTTTGTCCCTTTTCAACCACAACAAGTACAAATCCAGTGCAGAAGAAGCAGAGAGACCAGTTTCTTCACCCACAGACGCCTTCATTAATTCAGAAGTCAAAGCAGCAGCAACACATGGACTGCTGGACTTTGAATTCAAAGGTGCGGTTCTGCAGACCTTTGACTCTGCTGTCACCATCTCCCTCTCCAGCCACACTGTAACCTGAAGGCTGATTCTGAAGTTCAAACACTTTGTGAGCTGAAGAGCAAAAAAAAGTCCAACATGTCTCACAAAAACATGGTGCTGGGATCCACTGAACACTGCAGATGTCTGAGACGTTTCTGAGCATCAAAGTGTGGATTTTTTCCTTGATGGGTCTCAAAATGGTGAATATGTAGATCATGTCTTCACGTCCCTGGGTACCTCCTCCTCCTCCTCCTCTCCTCGGGTCTTTGCGTTATTCCTCCTCTGCAACGTTAACACATGGGACTCCATCCCTCTCGCCCTCCTTCAATCTGCTCACGCGCTACTCTTTTTTTTTTTCCTTCTAATTTCCTTCTGTGCCTGAAGCACCTGCAGCGAGAAGGCGGTGGCATGTTGAAATGTTAAAATATAACCATAAAATGAATTTGTTCTGGTCTTAAAATGAAGATGTGCTTTGATGACTTGCCTGAGGGAGAGCTAAAAAAGACTTGACTCGATCGTGTCTAGAGCAAAATGAACCGGTCTGAATTTTGTGGCTCTTTATAATCGTGATCGATGGTTTAATGATATGAAGGCTGTGTCTTAACCCTTTCACCCTTCAGATTACCCTACGTGAGGAATGCTGTGCACAATTCAAAGCACTTTTGGACACTCCTCAGATCATTCCTGTCATCGGTCAGTCATGGAAATATGCATTTTTTTCTCTGTAAGTGCAAACTATTATGGCATTTAGCTCTTACTGACCATCTTTTGAATGCATGCATTGTGGGATAATTTAATTTAGAATATAAAAATGATCAAATACCGGATACTACCAGATACTACAAAATGGCAAATGCGCTTATAATTTAATTTATACTTTTTTATTAATCCCCAGTGGGGGAATTACAATTTGATATTTGATGTTTGACAGTGTAAATGTAAAACAGTTTTTTTTGGGAAAATGTAGTTGTACATAGGGGCACAACCAATGATTATTTTCACTACCAATTTTTTTTTCTACAAAATATCCAAAGTACTGTCTCAGTATATGTCTCATATATCTTGTTTTGTCCAAACACAAATTATATTCAGTTTAAAATGAGAGAAAATAACCAACTCCTCCTGAGAATATTTGACAGCAGTGATTCTCAGTGTGGTCCATGAAAAGTGTTCAGATTCATTCAAATAAATTATCATAATAGGAAGTTTTCTGTTTTTTATTGTTTTTTTCAAAAGGCTTCATAGTTCAATCAATAATGTTTTTATTGTTTTAATCTATATGAATGAATGAATGAATCAATCAATATATTTTTTTAATATTGTATCATGCATACAATATAATGCTGCGTTCCAGACACAATTTTTAGCCCGTAAGTTACGACTTCAAGTCACGACTCACGACTTGGTAGCGTTCAGGCAAAGTCACGACAAACCCTTCTAGCTAGCGTTAGCGTTAGCTAGCGGCTACCTACCGTTGGCTTTAGCTAGCGCTCGCTGATACTAGCAATTTCTAGTCGGCAACATATTTTGGGCTTCATTTAATGAACACAACCTGTAGTAGTACACAATCGTATGTGTATTGTTTTGATTACAATGTGCGGAATGACTTTACGTTGCCTATTTATTTCTATTTCTCACTGTTAATCACTGGCGTCTGTACAGCATCAACAGGGGTCGCCAATGTGTGTGTGTGACGTCAAAAACTGTAACTGGGAGTACAGCGATCTGGTACGAGTTCACGAGTAGTAAGTTACGGGTTTGACTGCCGTTCCAGGGCACTTTCACGGGTTTAAGGTTGTGAAAACACGAGTTACGGGTTGCCTGGAACGCTGCATAATATGCCCAGCCCACACGGGCTTACATGACACCATTACCCAGGACAAAGGACCAGATGCCAAAGTAACCATATACCCTAACTCAAATAAACCTTCTAGTCTTTTTTGCCAAGCTTTAGAAACAAAAGTCGCCAACTTATAAATATTAAATTTAAACAACCAAGCCAATCGGTCATCGTCCGTGCACCATGACATTTCAGGATTTTGAACAGACATTTCATGTAAAATCAGTGTTCTTAACAGCAGCTCAGAGTGGAAAAGTAAGAGCTGCTGAATTCCTTTCTAGCAGATGAATATTATATACCTCCCCCAAGGCACTCATGCATGCATGTGTACATTCAAACACAAACTCCCAAATGTGCCATTGTGAAGCGCTGGGAACCCAGAGCAATTAAAACCAGGCAAAATCTGCGCTGGATGTGTGCCTCTTCTCCTTTTTTATTTTCGTGATAATGGCAGTTTTTATTTCTTGCAGTTGTGTGTGCAGTGACAGTGTGTTTCCCTGCAGTGCCTGGGCCTCTCTTATCAGTATGCTGCGTGCACTTCCTCTCTAAACATGGCCAAAGCTTTTGGGAGCCGTGAAGCTCCGCTGATAAGATAACAGACAAAGCCTTCTCTCTTTAAGGAAGGCATGAAATAGAAAATATGAGATCCTTCCCTGTGGAATTAGGCTGGAAGAATAGCAAGGGAAGAGACAATGTAAAATACATTGGAAAATTAGATTTTCTTAAAAAGTGAGTCAGATATGAAGCATGAGGTTGGGTCAGTGAGGAATACATTTATTTTAGGCCAAGGAACAAAAGAAAACAGCTGCCACTTGTGGTGTGTTAGGTTAAGATGATCTGCAGAGCATATTTAAATACTTTGCCATGGCAACAGGCTCTATGATTAGGGGCAAACAGGCAAAACTGCTGCAGCACTTAGAATTGAGATGATACAAATTAAGGGAACTCTGGACGGTTGCCAAGGAGACGGAATAGGCAGAGGGGTTAAAGTCCAACCTAAACACACCTTAAAGCTATTTTAGTGACAGCGGAGCAGAGAGTGGGTGGGGGGGAGGGGAAGATGGAGCAGGGGGAAGGGTGGGGGGTTTCTGACAGCCCAGCTCCACAAATAATCACTAGACCTGCCAAGCGTGTGATCAGAGTTCAAAATCCTTCCATACAGTGTGTGTGTGTGTGTGTGTGTGTGTGTGTGTGTGTGTGTGTGTGTGTGTGTGTGGGTGTTCTTGTTTAACTATATTAGTGGGGTCCAAAAACCGGGAATACAGTATACTTGTGGGGTCCCGACAGCTTTGTGGGGCCAAAATGCTGGACCCCACAACTTTAAAGGTCTGTTTGAGGGTTAAGACTTGGTTTTAGGATTAGGGTTAGAATGAGGTTCTGGTTAGGGTGAGGGTAAGGGTTAAGGTTAGGGTAAGGGGCTAGGGAATGCATTATGCATTATACCGTCAATGACGGGTCCCCATAAAGATAGTGCCACGCGCGTGTGTGTGTGTGTGTGTGTGTGTGTGTGTGTGTGTGTGTGTGTGTGTGTGTGTGTATAGATACTTTATTCATCCAGTGGGAAATTCTAGGCATCCAGTAGCTTAGACAAACATAACACAACAAACACACATACACACACATATCTCACATACATAAAAACCACTCACAGAAATGTAAAGAGATAAAGGTGCTATGGTAGACTGTGTGCAATAGTGGAAGTGCAAAAGAGAACAGTGCAGGGATTGAACAGTGCAATAGCTTATTATTAAATATTAACTGTGACTATGAAAAGAATTATGACTGTGTGTGTGTGTGTGTGTGTGTGTGTGTGTGTGTGCTTTCATTGTTGTCATTAACTGTGGTTTCAATGTTTCTCCCAGCGGCCTCTCATACACTGTAAAATGTTTCACCGTATTACTGTGACATACTGGCAGCAGCTTCACCAGTAAACTACTGTTTATTTACAGTGAGTATTCTGTTTTTAAACTTTAAGTTATTTTACTGTAAATAGACAGTTTCTTACCGTATTCTTTTAATTTACAGTAAAACACTGGCTGCAGTGTAGTTCCCACCTTTTGCTTTATTTTCCCAAGATGCACTGACAGTAAATAACTGTAATCTGTAACATTCACAGATAGTGCTGTAATATTATGATTTTCTCCCACAATGCATTGCCATTCACAGTATGTAAACTGTAAGATACTGTGAGATTTTAGCTGTGAATTTACATCAAAGGTTTACAGTGCACCTCTGCTCGGGCAAAAACCACAACATGAAAAAAAAAAAAAAAGCTCGTAATCCAGTTGAATTTCATGCATTTTTCTTTTCTTTATTGTTCCTCTCTGGATTCATTTCCATTTTTAGAAAAACAAAACAAATACTGGTTCTTTTCACGTGACATCATCTTGCAACAAATTCATCAGAAAACGACCAAAGTGATATTATGGCTTTGTGACAACAGGTTTCAGTGTTCAGATGCTCGGTCAGTGTTTTTAAAGGTGCAGAAACGGGGACAATGCCCCGTGTGAAACATACAACATGTGTGTCAGAGGGTTTGTTCCAAAGGTCCCACATTATCTAGATTTGATTTAGAGAGATTATTTCTGTCATCTGAATAAATAATAATAATAATAATTTTAAAAAAAACTCCTGACTGAACATGTAACTTTGATAAGAGCTGTACAATGTAGAACATGTAGGTCAGTTGTGACACCTGAGCCTGCTCCATTCGCTGAGTGAAGACTGTGAGATTATGTGTTTAAAAACACAGAAGTGGATCTTAGATTGTCTTTACAATATTGTGAACTCACAACTGAAGGTGGCCCATTTTAGGAAATGAATTTCAGTTTGTGTAAAATAAGATTTGAATTTATAACGTAGATAACAACTGAGCAAACGTGCCTAGGGCGAGAATAACAATTACTTTGTTCTAACCAATTTCAAATACAAAAAATTTGATTTTCAGAAATGAATCCCTTCCGCACAGTAATTCAGGTAAATGTATCATCCGTGGATTTGGTCCTGATCTGGTCCCTTTGATCAACAATTACTGGAATCCATTTAATCAGCAGCTAAACTAGAGAAACTGCACTGCTCCTGTCAGCCAATCAGAGATCAGTACTGTACATTCTTTTATCCCCTTTAAAGTTTAGTTTAGTATTGGACTTCTATACGGTTGGAGGACTTCCAAGAGATAGTTTAAGGCCAGACACGGCAGACAAAAACATGTTTTTTTCATGCGCTGTTCAGTTTTGAGATTTTGGGCTAATTTATTTGACTAAACTTTATCTATTTGTGTCTCTAGAACTGGGGAAAGGTTTTCATGGTGATATCTGTTTTGCAATAATCCTGTTCTTCTGTAGTGTTTTGCTTTATAAAGAATGGTCAAAACTGACAACCCGTTCTCATTCCGAACTCGTAAAATAAGGACGTTTGGACAGTGGCTGTCAGCGTCTGATGCGACGAAAAAGGCGTCTTTCAGCGTGTTTGTGTAACGCACCGGGGAGAGCAGCAGTTAGATAGGATTTAGAGAGTAGTATGTAAGGGCAAATTTCCGCGTAAGGAGGCTGGTTGGGGGTGGTGGATGGGGCAAACAGAGGACATTCACCCAGGAGAGTAGGGTTTGCGTCCCTCTTGACACGCTTGCTATAGTCGTTTTTTTCTTTCCTGCAGCGTGTCACAGAACCGTACGCCCACCCACGACCCTTTTCTAAACCCAGCCGTCCCGTAGTTCCCGTGTGTCACGGAACCGTAAGCCCAACCACGACCCTTTCCTTAATTGAAAAAAAAACATAACTGCGTCAATAGTCTCGACCAAGCGCGTTTACTTGAAGCGCTAAAGGAGACTTTTAGCGTCAATAAGAACGACAAAGGCACCTGACCAAGCGTCCATATTTTACGAGATGAGTCTGAGAACGTGTTGAAACTGATGCAGCAGAGGCCGAGATATCGTGACTTTTAGTCTCTAGTATGAGTTAGGTTTCATGCTCAGATTCGAATGGATTAGACTCTTCCAAACCCCATATCTTTGTATGTTTGTAGCACATAACTTACAAATGTTGAAGTATTCTAGCCCCAAACCCATGTCATCAGGGTTGGTGGAGTGCCCCTTTAACTAAATCTGAAGTATGGTGCATTTCAAAATAAAACCGTGACAGCTAGATAATGTGGGACATGAACCATTTCATTTTTTTTTTTATCCTTCTGTTGTTAAAAATCAAAACATTTCCTGAATAATTGTATCATTTTAAAAGCTTTAATGCAGGTGAAGGTACATCTAGTGTTTTACTTTCCATCTTCCAGATATTTGAAATCAGCTGTTGTGCCTAAAACTGAGCCCAGTGCAGATAAAGGAAGGAAGGCAGTGAGTCGGTGGGTCGTGTCATTACTCATCAGGGAGTGCTGACTGTTCTTTCCCCCCGAAAAACGCTCCTATAGGTCGTTTGTTCAAGCAGCAATTTCCAATTATTTTTACCTTTTATGGTGGTGCCGCCCTCTAGTGGCCTCCCTAATTATTACGGTAGCAAAGCAGGAAGTAAAGTGATAAAGTATAAGAGCGCCAAATTCCGCGTATGCCGGATCAGGCCCCCACAAACAGCGCTCAGCCTTTCCGCTGATTTTGTCCAGTTGCCACTCGCGGTATTCTAACGAAAAATCCCTCTGCGACTCAGAAAGGATTTCCCCCATAGGCCACTATTGTAAAAGAGACGCCTGTAAAACTGTTGACAGGACACCTCGAACTGCAAAAAAGGTGGAGTATCACTCTCTCTATTCTGAATTTTTATTTCATGGACTTTTTATATTTGAAAAACTCCCCTCAAGCAGAGAAAAGCGATTTTAAAAACCTGTGACATTACCCCAATGTAAAGTCTCTGGGCCGAGCGGGAGAAAACACTACTGCGGATATTCAGTTTTTGGCTGATGCGCCACTGAGCAACTCTCATAGGAATGAACGGGGCTCCACCATTAACGTTGCATCCAGGTCTTATAATACATCCATGGGAGGGATGGGTCAAACAAACACAGGACTTTCACAAGGAGACCAGGGTTCGTGTTCCGTTTTTTTTTTTTTTAACTTAGTGGAACAAACAGAGCTTCTTTGCGTTCTGCATCACATGATGCGTAACCAGAAGTTAAAGGGTAACTACTGTTTTTTCCTTAACCTGGACCCTATTTTCCTATGTTTTTGTGTGTAAGTGACTGTTAGGAACAACAATCTTTGACATTGGTCCAGTATTAAGGGTGAACGCTGTAACCGGCAGCCACAGAACAGGCTGTAATGTAACCCTACAGGGCAATTGTGCATCATCAATTTGGTCCACTAAAAGTGTTTTCTTTTTGCCACTAAAATACTTAGATTAATATTCTAAGTGTCTGACAACATTATGGAAAGGATCCCTTCAGAGATAGATCTTTTAAAAACCTCTTTGAGACCTGAAACCAGAAACAGCTCTGAAGTCGCTAGCTCTAAACCCACCAGACTCCATTTAAAAAAATAAATACTTAAAGCCTGTATAGAGCCAACATATTTTCATGTAAATTGGTAAATTATGTGTGTATTTCAACCAAATAGAGTAGTGATGGTTAAAAAAGTGGAAAGACGACCCAAAACGGCTTTTCATAGTTTTATTTTGTTTCTGTCAACTTTGAATGAAGTGTATTTTACGATGCTAAAATTACTGTTTATTTACATGGAGTCTGGTGGGTTTAGCAAATGCAATTTCGCGGATGTTTTTATGTTTGAAAAAAGGATCTTACTCTTTAACAGAAAGGTCGACCTCCTTTGAAATCCTTTTCATAATGTTGTCAGACACTTAGAATATTAATCTGAGCCTGTCAGTGGCAGAACGAGCCCTTTTGTGAAGGTAAATACAAGCTGGACAATCGCCCTATTATCTTAGATTGTAGCTTGTTTCTCTGCTGCCGACTGCAGCGATCTCTCTTAATACTGGACCAGTATTTTAACAAAGTAACAAAGATGGTTGTTCCCATCGGTCACTTAGACACACAAAACAAACAAAAAACATAGGAAAATAGGGTCCAGGTTGAAAAAAAACTGTAGTTACCCTTTAAGTAACGTCTTATTTTAACCCAAACCTTTTTTGTTTTTGTGCCGAAATGTAACCAAACTGCGACGGTTCACAGCGTTAACCACGTGTTTAAAACCACGACTGTTTCGTTCTTTTTGTTTAAATATGTGGGTTGTATTAGGGTATAGGAACAAACAACCTATATATCGTCACAACAGTTTGGTGTGATAACATTCTGATCAACCACTGTCCTCCATCCCCCCACACTGCCTTTCTTATTTCATCAAGCAGAGAAAAGACAAATAGCTTTAAAAAAAAAAAAACTAAAACTAAAAACATTGACACTTAAGAAGAAAAAGTTGTTAAAACAGTCAGGCAGTATTCAAAGTATCCAAAGCACAGTAGAAGAAGGTTTTTTTGTTCAGGCACTTGTTAAACTCCTTCTGTGTCGTTCATGACTTTTGTTTCCGTTCACGTGTTAAACAACAATTACTGAGACATGGAATGCGCTTTCCTTATTTTCTCATTATAGTGGTGATTACGGGAATGGTTTTGGTTTTGTTTAGTGCCAGACATCAGGCCGGCACAGGCTGAAGTGTGAGTGTGTGAGAGGTGAACACTGTGGAACGAATGGAAACTGATTACATCTCCTGCTCTTCACGTGTGTGTAGAATAGGTAAACATTTTCTCTTTGCCTCTTAAAAAAAAACAGGAACAGGAAAACACATGTAATGTTACATTCAACTTAAGATTGTTAAAGAAAGAACAACAACAACAACAACAGAGTCCTGGTGTAAATAAGACATAGTCATACAGCCTCACTGAAGACGAAAAATCAAGCCATGTTTTTGTTCAAATAACCTGTTTAAAAGGCATCAAGTCTCCTCCGATTGTTTGAAATCACTTCTCAAACACAATAGTCACAGAAAGTTTCATTGTTGTTTTTAAATAGTTTGATGATCTAAATAGGTTGGAACCATAGACTGTAAATATCATTATTCATATTAACAGCCTATGGTTGGAACATACTGTATTTATAATATACACTACCTTAGTTTAAACTTGAAGGAACAGTCTGTTGTTGTCTTACCCAGAGTCAGATGAGAAGATTGGTACCAATTGTATACTCTATGTGGGGGGGGTCTTCAACATTTTTAAGCCAAGGACCCCTTAACTGAAAGAGAGTGAGATCAGGGACCCCCTACTATATATATTGTATAAAATGAAGTTGCATATTAAACTGGGGCTACAATAATGTGTAGGGCGGCCTAAAGCCTTTATACATACTTTTTTTGCATAGAATACTAAGCTATTAAAATATGTCGGCATGATTTTATTAATCATATTTTAATGACGGGACACTCAGCACGAGATTGGGTTCACGAGAACGAGACGAGATTTTAACACTATTTTAAAGAAAACTTCAATTAGATTAAGAAATATGACTGGAAAAATAGTCTTTCCTCAGAGGACCAAGGTTACAACGTAACCAAGCGCTTCATTGCAGCAGTAATCAAGGAAGTAGGCTGCTCTTGTATTCATTTATGACCATTTTAAGACGAGGGGAGAACATTTCTCCTCGCTTTAAAATCATTAAAAGTAAGGTTAGGTTTTGCTTGCTGCTTTCAACTCTGAATCTGCGCGAGTCAGCGCCACACTGAACTGCACGCTGCAGTCCGTGTGTGTGTGTGTGTGTGTGTCGAGTGAGAGTGAGAGAGAGCTGCAGTACCTTCTAAGCCAGGGGTCTTCAACGTTTTTGAAACCAAGGACCCCTTAACTTAAAGAGAGACAGATCAGGGACACCCTACTACAAACAGTATAATTAAGCTTTTATACATACCTTTTTAGTGCATAGAATACTAAGCTATTCAAATAGTCGGCATGATTTTATTAATCATCTTTTAATGTTACACATACATGTGGCACAGTGAATCCTTAGGATGAACTGTATCTGTGGATGGCCTTAGCTTGGACTAGCTTACCTATAGGCCAGTAAGCCAATCTTCAGTGTGGATTTTTTTTTCTCACAAATACGGCGATTTATATTTGCTAATACTATGTTGGATTCATGTTAAGACATTTTAGTTTTTGAGAAAAACTTTCAAAAAATGAACTATCATTTGGAAGCAGGGGGGCTGCAGTGACTCTGAGGACCCCCTGTTGAAGTCCAAGAGGTGTTTAGCTTAGCTTAGCACAAAGCCTAAAAAACAGGATTAAAGGGCAAGCATTCTGTAGCTCAGGCGAATGTTGAAAAGAAAATGTCAGCTTTCCAATAAGATAAAATTGATATTCGGGTTTTCATCTGATGTTGGGTAAGACAATAAACAATGGGCTCATGAAACAAAATGGAGGAAAAAAAACGATTGATTTAAGAGTTGGGAGTAATCCAGTCGACCAAGATTTTCTCTGGTTGACTACAGTCCCCCCCCCCCCCTACATGAGTGGTAACTCTAAGAGTGTTTCCCAAAATTTGGAACTGTTCCTTTAAGCAAACATTGGATGAGTTGAGTTGTTTTTTTTTGCAACAAACAAGTCATATGTTATTCCAATAATCTTTGATAATATCAGCACAATTTGTGAACAGTTGTGTCCCCCTGCTTAAAAAGACAGCCCAGGTCTGTTGTGTACCATTGCTGAGACACTTTTGATTATACATTTAAGTCTGAGGCTTCTTCATAGTTGCCTCCTGCGGTTCCTGGTTGATAAAGTGTCTCAATATTGAGCTTGGCGGATCCGTTTTGATCAACTGTCTAGGAGGTGGAAAGGAAATGAGTGAATTCTTGTTTTAGGGTGGATTTCATCAGGGAGACTCATCACAGTGGAACATGAAATCAGACAGTGTGACTCATGACGGCGGCGGCTGCTGCTGTTGAGTGAAAACCTTAATATCAAAACGGCAACTTTTCAAGTTGAGATTTTAAGGTGTGTGTTTAAAGGGTTCCATGATCCCTAAACTGAGGGAACACTCGCTCGTTGAGTTCGATAACAGAACAACATATAAAAAAAAAAAAAAAAAAACAATCACTATCACAGAGTCACAAGGCTTTTGCCTGGTAATAACACAGTGTCAAAGACTTCCCCCCCCCCCGGTCTAAAAACCACCTCAGCTAAAGGCAGTCAACTCCATTTAACAGTGTCATTGTTCCGATCCCAGAGCCAATTAAAAGGTGTGAGATGCCTCCATCGGTTTAGTTTCTTTGATGTCGCTGTCAAATGGGTCAGCGGGGAAGACATCAGCCCCCCCGAACCACATCCTAAATTAATCGCACTCGGAGATAATCACATAACAGACAATTAACTCCATTTCCCATGTAATATCCCGCCCACCCGCCACCCACTATATGACTATATGACTATACACACACACACACACACACACACACACACACACACACACACACACACACACACAAGCGTCTACACACCGGTCTTATACAGACAGACGCTGAGCCCAGCACGCATGAAATATGTGTTAGAGCTTATCACAAGCTTTAAGTTCACAACAGTGAAGCTTACACCTTCTTTTTTTTCTCCTCTGAGGGGGGTGGGGGGTATTTTTGGTGATTTATACACAAACACTAAACATTGAAAGTGACATCATTAATTAGGGTTGTGATGAGAAGGGGGGGGGGGAAAGCTGCATAAAGCAAGCAAGGGCGTTTTTTTTCTTTTTTTTCTTCTTCTTTTTCCTCCCTGGCAAGAGTTTGATTTCAAAAACATTGGAGAAAGCATCCAAAATAATGATAAGGTCTTGTTTTGGTACATCCTGACATTAAGATAAAGCACATTGTGTACTCCTGATAACAAATTACAAATGATTTTAGACTTTTTGCCTACAAGATGTCTATTTTACTTAAAAAAAAAAAAAAAAAAAAAATGTATTTCTGGAATTAAACCCTTCCAGTTCGGAGAGTCATTTGAAACCAGGCCTCTGTTTCAAAGCCTCTCTTGCAGACAAGGCAGCCCGCGTCTCATCTCCAGAAGTAAAAGGATCTTGCTTTCAGGTAGAAATTGCACGTTATTATTAGATTGCACCTCCAAAAAAAAAATTGCACTCAGTAACTGCAGCCTGCGACACCTCCATCACCCTCCACTGATTCTGGATCAGCTGCAGCCTGTTGGCACTGTGTGGTTGGCACTGAGGAGGATGTTCCCGCTGATTTGGGATCAGACTGAGCTGTAACGGCACTGAGTGAAAGAAAACAACAAAAGATACCGCTCACGTTTACTTAAGCCAAGATCTACACCTTTCTGACATTCCACTAACTAACGAAATGACTAATATTTAGATATTAGAGCAACAATAAGGTCAGATGTTAGAACAAATGTGTCTTTTAACAGGAAGGCGGGAAACCCAGTAAGCACTGATTTGGCATTTTAAAGGTTAATAATCTGAGTTTAAACTGCGCTGAATGTAGTCCCTACAACAAATCTTTGTCTTCTGTTTTTTTTTTTACTTTAGTATTAATTCTCCTATTTACTTTTCTATTTTTTTTTCCATTTTTTTTTTTTTTTTTACTTTTACATTTATTTATTAATTTTTGCATTTATTTAAAAAAAAAAATGTATCAATGAATTAATGCCTACATGTATTTTTTCATATTTTTGGTACTTTTAATGGCATATTCATTTATTTATTTTATTATGGCCGCTTCCGTCCTCCATACTTTTAATGCAATTATATCCAGTGTTGGGGAGTAACGGAATACATGTACCGGCGTTACGTATTCAGAATACAAATTATGAGTAACTGTATTCCGTTACAGTTACAATTTAAATAGTTGATATTTAGAATACAGTTATATTGTTGAAATCAATGGATTACATGACGATACTTCTGTTTCACGAGTTTATTCACTCTGAATAAATTAAGGCAACTCCATGCATTTCCCAGAAGCCCCAATATAAAAACGAAAAAATGAGCTATTTGCGTGATCACTGATAGAGGTAGAGATGGAGCCGGAACAACAGAGCCAGGGCAGGAATGTGTTTCTATCTTGGAAATTCAAACAGCATTTCACATTAAAGAAAGAACGGGGAAAACAAAATATAACTGTGCACTGCAGTGCAACCTCTGCTTACCAGCAATCGACCTCCTTTCAGCGTCCAGATTACTCCACCTCCAACCTGAAGAAGCATCTTAAAGTAAGTTTTTTTTTTTTAATTAGCCAAGGGTAGTCGTCTGCTGTAGTTTTACTCGTCACCTTGCTATTTCATAGTTGGCGTGCGACTTTACATTCTCCTACGTGCTGATTTACTAGCTCCAGAGCCGTTGAAAGACTGACTGGCCCCGTTTGACATGCTAGCTAACGTTAGCTAGAATTAGCTCGTGGTAGCTTAGACTGCGGTTAGATTTTTGTAGTTTGCAGTTCGGGACTACAAATACAACAATCTAGCTGCTTGTTCAGGTACACATTCAGCCAGTTGGACCAGAAGAACACACCAGAATAGGCCTGTTTAGTAAGCTGTATGTGATGGCCGCATTCCTACTTATAAAAAACAATTCAATGTGGAAGTAATCCAAGTATTCAGAATACGTTACTCAGATTGAGTAACGTAACGGAATACGTTACAAATTAAATTTTTGGGCATGTATTCTGTAATGGAATACATTTTGAAAGTATCCTTCCCAACACTGATTATATCAGTACTTTAAGCTTATTTACTTTATAGTTTTGAAATGGGACTTCCACAAGTTGCAGGAAGTAGCTTGTTAATGTTAAGGTGTGCAGGAAACCCAGAACGCACTGATTTGGTCATTCAAAGGTTAAAATAGGATTGATTGTCTGAGTTTGAACTGGGCTTAATTTAGTCTCTACAACAAATCTTTGTTTTTGTCTTTTATTTACCTTTGTATTAATTCCCGTATCAATTACTTACTTACTTTATTGACTTTTAAACATTTATTTATTTTAGCATTTTTGTAATCAATTAATGAATACCTACATGCATCTTTTTTTACATTTCTGGTACATTTAATAACATTAATTTATTAATCAAAGCATTTATTTATGTTTAATTTTGGCACACTCTGTACAAATTACTTTTGTTTTTAATTATTATTATTATCACTGCTTTAAGCTTAATAACTAGTTTTGAATTGGTGACCTCAACAAGCTACTTAAGCCACAACTGTCAACATGTCAGACACTTTTAGTCTATTATAAATAATATTTTCTATCTTCTGCAGCTTATCTCATTTTCAGGTTGTAAACATTAATTACACTGTCACAAATAACAATCCTTCTTCCTCAGGCAACAAAGGATAATTACAGATCTGAATTAATTCTTGGAGTTGTAGTTATTTTAATAACTTTAATTGCTTTAATGTTTGCCTGGGTCTAGACCTTTGAGTCCGCCCACTCCACCGAGTTGACTGATTCGTCTTGCATCGTGACATGACATCGCTGCGGTCTCGATAAGCCGCCTAAATATCGGCCAACGTCGTATCATTTGTTTTTACTTCGCTCCGCTCCACTTTTAAACCCCAGCGAAACCAGTATGTTGGCTTGGCTACGCATCGGTGTCGACATAAAATGACGTTAGATTCAGACGCATAGGATGGTCTCTAGTGATTGGTTAAGGGAAATCAAAATGTATTCTCATTTAAAAAAAAACACCAAATCAATGTTTACTGGAAGTTCCATATGCACTTTTGAATCCAGAGATGTGTTTTGTCAGATGAGCTGAGCCTGAGGCAGGGTTAGCACCATTGTGTTGACTGAGCAGTTAATCTGGGTTTGGCCTCAGCTGATCCTGAATCAGTGGCTTTCTAATCGGATGCAAAAAAAGAGAATTGGAGAACTGAAACTGGAGCCATTAATTTCTACTCCAGATAATACTGGATGTTACAGGAAAGAGAAATAAAATATATGTAAAAGAGCTAAATCTTACTGACATGAGAAGGAAACCGAAGAAAAGAATATAAGCAATCTCTCCATGAATAATATAATCAGCCCTTCTAACTGAGAGGATGGGGATCCTGGAATTGGGGCACTGTGGGTGATGTAGTCCGGGTCACATGGCCAGAGCTCGGGCCTTGGCGGCTGCTGCCTGCGCTCTCTGCACGGCTCCCTGGCTGTTCTCCCTCCTCATCAGCTGGTTGGTCTCAAACAGGCCCTCCTGGCCGCCGCCGCCGCCCAACGTCAGCACTCCTGGACCAGACAGATTTCTTGTGACATATTTCATCAAAGCAAACAGGACACAGCGAAGACTCTGACATAAAAAGGTTCCTTTCTGCGACGAGGGCCCGGCTGGGGCCGGTCCCAGACTGATGGCAGCGTTAATGTAGAGCCCAGTAGTTTCTGTGATAACAAAATCATGGACGAAATCGCAAAATTAAGAATTTAAAAAAGCTGCAAGACAGATTCGATAGGGCCCTTATGTTAAGTCAGTGCTAAAAGCTAACTGGACATTTGAAAATATGACAAAACATCTTAACATACATTATAAAAATACAGTAATTCCCAGTGGCTTAGGCATGGTGGGGGATAGTCGCGCTTTGCCAGACCTTCCTCCTCCACAGAGCTGCGGAGGAGGGTCTGACTAGTCCACACAGCATTCTTGGATGGGAGAAAAACGTGTTCTGGTTTATTGGCATTTCTGTAAACCAATCACAATCGTCAGATGGAGCAACGGTGCCTCTGCAAATTAGCCTCGGGAAGGAACTTGTTTTGGTGGAAAATGTGTACGATCAAAAGTTGTTTTAGTCGTGCGAGAGACCAACAGCATGTCGTCACAGCAGCATGGCTAACACCAACAACGGAAGCTAAAGTTACCCACAATCCATCAGGTGTATCTCAACTACGGATCTCATAGTGGCCCAAAATACACAACACTTTTACTTTTATTTTCCTGCACTCTACCAACACCGAAGGGAAGAAATCTTTTAGATGTGCTGACAATTAATTCCTTAAAACTTCAGAGAGGTTCTGGTTTAATGTATAAATCCTTCTTGGTGCTTGTTTTAAAAACGTCTTAAAAGTAGATAAAAGCTTTAGTGCGTAACTTTTGGATATTAATGAACGTCCGTCACATTCAAGCCATTGCCAAATGAGTTTCTACAAAGCTAATTAAGACTATCAGCTCCACACAACTCTCTCTGGATTTCTCAGTATGACTATGTTCAGAAGATTGTGTCGTCCGGTGATACCCGTGCAGAAACTCAAGTGAAGATAATGACCTCTTCTGAAGAGTCCATGTTTTTTTTAATCCCGTGTCCTCCTTGGCTACTAGCAACTGCGTGGAGGGGAGGGGTGCGCAGTCACGGAAGGCTTGTATCATGTGGACGCACTCACAGTTTTATTGTCATTACTTAGAATTCCTCATGGGGGCGACAGAAACTACGCACTATAGCTTCAACTCAGCTGAGATTAACTCTGAATCTAGTTTATGTTTCATCACCTTAATCTTCTGTCAGTTCAAAGAATTTTAGATACCGGTATCGATACCAATACCGTGACTGCGACTACTTTTTTTCAATACCAATTTTATAAAACAAAAAGAAATTACAGCATTACAGCACAAATCTTTTCATTTATTTTTCAGCTCCTACTATGTGAGCCCCGTCTCTGTGCGAAACGCAGAGTTTTTTTCTGCGTGTCTCTACGACGTGTAACGTTAGACAGCCAATCACCAACATTATTAGATTTTGGTAGAAGCATGCTGCGTGCTTATTGGCTCACTGACGCTGATCAGATATACTACTTAGGTATTGAAATTGGGTATTGAATGACGAGGCATTTTTCAATAATCAATACTTTAGAGGCAATTCGGTCGGTGCCTAAAAAGTACTGAATTCGGTACCCAGCCCTACAGCTGACTTCTTCCTTCTGTCTAATAATGGGTTATGGTTAACCGTTACTTGAATTTGGGTTAATGTTCAACTAAAAACCCGAATGAAGCCCTTCCTTTAAAAAAAAAGAAAACACTGCTCGCCCCGCCTCCTGATTTCAGGTTGTTAGATCTCTCAACCTAAAGGAATCTTTATGTTCCATCTCTATTTTTACAAGCACGAAAATGAACCAGTTGTCATGGTGACATGAATAAAAACATGTTGATTACCTCAGAGACTCAAAGCCTAGACACACTCACGGGGGACTCCAGTCCAGACAATTAACACGTTTCACTGTTTAATATAATTAAAAAAGTATTTAAAACATTTGGTATCAGAACAAAGGAGAGAGAGAGAGAGAGAGAGAGAGAAACCATGTGTGAGATTACAAATTAGATACATATTATTCCCTAAATGAGTGACACAAACTTTTAATTATAAGAAGCAGAAAAACTGAACAAAACATTAAAGTGAAGAAAGTAAACCTTAAGAAATGTTGTTGTCTGATGCTTCATCCTCCTGTTACCGTTTTAAATGTTTACTTTCAGTGATGATTACCTGCATCACTGCACTCAAACATTGGAAGAAGTACTCAGATAGGTAACTTAACTAAAAGTAGCAATATCACAGTGTAGAAATACTCTGACACAAGTTAAAATCCTGCATTTAGTACAATAAGTGTAAGTACATTTTACGTAAGTGGTGGTAAGTAGTAAGCATCAAAATGGAGTTAAAGTACCAACAGTAAAATTACTCATTATGCAGAATGGCCCATGCTCAATGGTGTTTAGCCCCCAACGTCTCCTTCTAGGCAGCGCTGCGACCGTTGACTTCAAGGCACCTAACCCAACTCTAACCATAACCCTAACCCTAACCATTGCCTAATCCTAGTGCCTTCCAGGCAGCCTTGCCTGGAAGGAGACGTTGGGGGTTTCCAATAAGAGAAGTCAACGTGAACACAGATTATGAGCGATTCTTTCGCCCCATAGATCCAAAATAAATCCTTAGACCCATTTCTCACAAGCCACATATCTCCTGAACATTGGGACACTAAAATGGCATTTTTCAGACGGACACATCAGGAGGAAATTAACTTTGTTCGAGACCTGTTCCTCTCTCAGGAAAACAAACTCTCGTTGAGTAGTGTAGTCTTACCGTAGCCGTCCACACATCCGCCTTTAAACTCGCCCTCAAACCTCATCCCATCGAAGCGAGTGAAGACGCCGGCGCCTTGAAATTTGCCCTGCACAAATTCCCCTTCATACCTAAAAAGAAAAATTCACATGAACACACATTTTCACAACTTAAATTCCAGTTATTTGGACTCATCTAAGGATGAAGGAAAAGAGCTGAGAGGACGGCGAGGAAGGACATTTTTTAAAAGCAAAAGGAATGTCTTTATAGCGACATGAGCGATAGTTGAGGTTTTGATCTACATTGTAGCAATACTGGTCTGGAATGTTTGGAATTTTAGGTATGAGAGTGACAAATGGCAATGAATAATTAGTTAACTAACAACACAACAGATGACCCTGAACAGGCACAGACACTTGAACATCCAAAGAATGTATGAATGAAAGAAACAAATCTGAAGTGGGGAGGAATGTTTTCAGGCAAGGTCACAGAGTGTGTAATGATGACCATATTTTCTGATAATAATTAAAGAAAAGTATAGCTGTGGAATTATATTAGAGCAGAGATCTTCAACAGGGGGTCCGTGACCCGGGGTTTTTTTTCAATTTTTTTTTTTTTTTTAAGTAATTCTAAATATGTCTTAACATATTCAGTACATTATTATGAATCCAACATATTAATATAAAATATGAATTAGCCTAATTGTGAAAAAATGATTTACACATTGAAGATAACCTTACTGTAGGTGCGGTAGCCACTATGGTAGCCATACAGTTAAGCTTAAGGATTCACTGTGCCTTCCAAATGTATGTTTAGCATTAAAACATGATGTATAAATGATAACCATTTATTTTCATCCATTCGGCCCAGTTTAACATGCAACTCAATTGTATACGATAAGCAGTACTCGGTCTCTCGCTCAGCTAAGGGGTCCCTTACGTTTCTTACCTTCTCTGTTGTTGTTTTTTAACCAAATTATTGTTCCTTTTTTAAAGTTTTTTCTTGAAAACTAAAATGTTTTAACATGAATCCAATATATTATTAGCATATATAAATCAGCCTATTTGTAAAAAAAACAAACATTGATGTGAGGCTAACTGGCCTTAAGGTAAGGTAGTCACTAAAGCTAGAGATGTTCCGATACCGCTCCGATACTGCCTAAAACGCTGGTATCGGTATCGGGAAGTGCTGGAGTTTATGCACCGATCCGATACCACGTAAAAAAGCCCTAAAGAAAATCTACGTTAAGTAGTTTATTTATGTTCTTTTTCCGTTATAACTGACTGTCAAACTGGATAATAAAAGAAAGTTCTGTGGCATTCATTGTTTGTGTTTGTTCATGTTTCACAAAGAGTTTAACTTTAGCCAGACTGACAACAAAGATAGAAATCATATCACATCCATACAGGGATAGTAGTATACTATACATATTATTATGTTAAAACATAATAAAATATATGACACACTGGTATCGGATCGGTACTCGGTATCGGCCGATACGCAAGTTCAGGTATCGGGAAGCAAAAAATGGTATCGGGCCATCTCTACTAAAGCCATCCACAGATACAGTTTATCCTAAAGATTAACTCTGCCACATTTAGGTTTAACATTAAAACATGATTTATAAAGACATGCCAAAAATTATTTAATAGCTTAGTATTCTGTACACTAAAAAGGTATGTATAAAGGCTTTAGGCCGCTCTATACATTATTGTAGGCCCAGTTTAATATGCAACTCAATTTATACAATATATGCAGTAGGGGGTCCCTGCTCCATCTCTCTTTAAGTTAAGGGGTCCTTGGTTTAATAAAACGTTGAAGACCCCACCGACAAAACGATTCATCAATTCAACAAAAATAGATTACAGCCTATATTAAATGATGATGAAAAAAATTCACAACAATAGTCTCCCACCATGACTGCAGCAGACACCTGACACCAAGCAGAAGGTTTGCCAAAAAAATTAATTAATTAAAATTTTAGAGAAACTTTCTGGCTAAAAATTAGTTACGTTTAGGGAAATGGCAGACCAAGAAATGCAGAGACAGCAGGGCAGTGGTGAGCTTGAGGATTTAATCAAATAAAAAGCGATACAACAAAAGGAGTCCTGAAGACAGCAGGCAAAAATAGTTCCAAAACGTAGAGGAAGCCAAAAGATCAGGAATAACAAACAAAAAACTGGAACAAAGACAAAGGGGGTAGACTTACACACACTCACACACAATACAATGCTCTGACAACAGAGGTAACGAGTGTGTGAAATCAGGAACAGGTGAAACACATCAGGGTGGGGCAGAGGTGGGAAAACACAAGGCAGGAAGTAAAACAATACATGACATGGGAGAAAACAGACTACAAAATAAAACAGGAAACTGAAGCATAAAACATACACAACCACGACAAACTAAAAATAAAAAACAGATGAAGCAGAAGAGGTATTGTATACTGTAATATTAGTTTCGAGCTTCCAGATCATTTTTCTAAAAAGTGATTTCATTTTAAAAGGTCAAGGGTGCGGTGAGCAGGAAGGGAAGCACAGACCTGGAGCTGTCGGGGAAGACCAGCACCCCGCAGCCGTTGAAGAGGCCGTTCTCAAACTGTCCGGTGTAGCACGTCCCGTCGCTGAAGGTCAGCTGTCCCAGGCCATGACGCAGACCTGCAACACCAAACACATACAGCTGAGCTCGCTCCTTCAAATCAACTGATTATTTAAAACAATAAAAATAAAAAATACTTGGCTTTAAACTCCACAGGTGAGATATGGAATTCCCAAGAGGCTCATAAAAAAAGATATAACAACCGGTAACAGGAAACCAAAACAACAAGGCACGATAAGAATGGGCAGAAAAACAAACTGGGCGTGATGATGATAATTATGAAACTGTTAAAAAGTACTCAGGCTTTCCCCGAGCGTATTGGCCTAAATTGACCCTCACCAGACCTAATCCACTGGAAAATTATTATTTTTACATTGTCGGTGCGTCCACATGATACAAGTCTTCCGTGATCATGCACGTGCACGTGAAATACAGAGAGCGTTGTGTGGAGCCGATAGTCTTAATTAGCTTTGTAGCAACTCATTTGGCAATGGCTTGAATGTAACGGACGTTCATTAATATCAAAAAGTTACGCACTAAAGCTTTTATCTACTTTTAAGACGTTTTTTAAACTACAGTTAGCCTATGAGGGACAGAACGGTTGGAAACTTAGACGTAATCATACTTTCAAATCTCCAGTTAGCTTTTTGCGGTGACTTAATGTAGGATAATGTATGGAATCTCTCTTATAGCTTTTTAAAATTCTTAATTTCGTGATTTTTTCTTTTTCTTTGGATGATTATGTTATCATAGAAACTATTGGGCTCTACATTACTGCTGCCATCAGTCTGGGACTGTCTCCAGCCGGGCCCTCGTCGACGAAAAAGACACTTGCCACCGAGCTAAACAACTTTTCTGGAGGAAACCCTGGTACTAAACCAAAAGATAGAGTGGGCGATCATTCTGTGTGAAGACATGATGCAAATATTTATCACCGAAAAATACACAACTATTCTATTTAACTGGGAATGTATGCAGCTGTAACTCAACTGAATCTCAGAGCATTACAGATTTTTACAAAGTAATGTCGGCATTGTAAATTTCTATTTATTATCATATTATTTATTATTAGCTGTGACCACTAGCTCTATGGCTCGCTCTGTCGGTTGGTTGGTTTATTTTTTTTATTTTTTTTTAATGTGTTTATGTATATTTAGGGTGTTTAATTAGCCACACATCAATCTCAGTAGTCATATTTTTCCCATGTGTGTTGAATGGAGATCAGTGAAACCTCCAAGACGACAATAATCAGTTATGAAGTAAAATAACAACTGAATGATTCCAAATGGGAAAAAAAACTAAACTTTGATAATACATGAGTCTATTTGGCCTTCTAAGATCCTCCAATAACTATAGTACAGACAAAGCTTCAGACCATGTTTTATAAAGGACACGGGGCATATCAACCACAGACATGTTGGAGTCCCACACTTAAACCAGAACGGACAATAGAACTGCAAACCAAAACAATCTTGTGAGAGGTCAGTCTCATTTGGAATAAAATGCTTACTGAAATCCATCAATATTTCAAAAAGAACAGTTGATTTGGTAACACTTTACTTGAAGGTCTCTACATAAGAGTGTCATGACAGTGTCATGAACACATGCCACTGTCATGACACAGTAACCCTATCCCTAAGTCTAACCATAACTTGTCATGACAAAAAACGAATGACACTTAGCATTATGTCATAAACGTTTGACTTGTTTATAATGTTTATGACACGTTCATGACAGTGTCATGTCACTCTTATGTAGATACCTTCAAGTAAAGTGTAACCATGGATTCTATGCTTGAACGTTTAGTTTATTTTGATCAATCATCAATCAAAAACAAAAAAAAACAAAGTGTCACCTTAGTTCATGCAGTGTCATCTTAACTCATTTATGATCAATATTGATTGATAAAAACATTTACAAGTGGTCGCGATTGATACACACAGATTATGATGTTTTCAGTTCGGTTTGTTCGTCTGTCAGCAGGATTACGGAAAAACTCCTGACCCGATTTTCATGAAACTTGGTGGGAGGGTGTAGCGTGGGCCAAGGAAGAACCCATTACATTCAGGAGCGGATCCGAAAAACAAGGCGGAAACACAGAGTATTTTTCACTTTCACTAACATTGCGAGATGAGGCATTAGGCCTTGGCAGAGGTCCTTCTAGTTATGGTTTGTGGTGACTTCTAGGCTATAAAGTAACAAATAAAACAGCTCTAGACAGGAAAATAGCATATATACAATATTCACGCACAGTCAGTACTTTTAAACACTTTTCAAAAATTGTTTGTCCTAGCACGGTACAAAGAAAGTAATCAGTGATTTGCTCAATGTTATTAGACAATGGAACATGATGTGAAATATTTTTGTGCACTCCTAAAACAACGTGTTTCCCAGCATAAATGTCATTTGAGTGGCTAACTACCCGACCGTGAAGCCTGATATCTGCAGTGGGACTTACACAGCGGCTCCACTGGTTTTGGGCATTTCTTAATGGGATATTGCCTGGAACGTCCAATTAAAGCACAACCCTGATTCGCAAAGATTTTTCACATGGGTACGATCAAATCAGTGGTCTGTGCCTGTTTTCACGAATCAGATGTAGAATTATTTAGATATTTCTCTTTTTTCAGTTTTAGAAACAAATAAGAGAAAAACAAAAGAAAACATTTGTGAATGAGGCCAGATGTTTTGAGAAATCCAAAGTGCATTTCTTCCTTGTGTGTGTCTGATTTGATGTTCTTGACGCCTTTTTCTAAATTCTTTCTACTTTTATCCACGTTTTGTTGCCTTTTCTGATGTTTTTGTCGCCTTTTTTGACATTTCGGACACAGTGGATCCTTTTTAATACATTTCTCCCTATTGCTTGTCTAAATAACAGCTGAGTTCTGTACAGTCTGTAGTCCATCAATAGATGATGGGTTGAGACAAGTAAAAAGGCCTTTTGCAATAAGCAATGCACGGAGATAAAAGAATGTAGAATGGTCTCTGTGTCTTTAAAAGTTAAAAATAGATCATATTTTTGAAATACTGTTTGATGATGAAACATAATTGAACAAGCTTTGTGGTATGATGCTCAAAACTCAAATTGTGGTCAAACTAAACAACTTCTTATGAACATAATGAGGCTAATAATGGGAGTGTAAATGAGGAAGCATGTCAGCTTGATTGACAGGTTTCTCAGCCAATCAGAGTCAGCTGCAGTGTTCAATGCTGACTCAGCTTCAGCCTGTTGTACAAACTTTCTCCCTTGAGATATTTTAACAGTAAACCCCAACCACAAGCTTCAAAACGTCCCTTCAGAAATAATAATAATACATTTTATTTGGAGGCGCCTTTCAAAACACCCAAGTTCACCTTACATTAGATAAATATATGGGTAATATCGCACACGCAACGCCCGTGTTTTTCTACAGCTTGTCACATACTTGGTTAGTGTGAAGATACACAATGAGCACAAAAATGCAAGTAAAACATCCAATAAGCTTCAGACGAGTAAAGGGTTTAATCTCAGCATGAATACCACATCAAAGAAGTTCAGACGCTTACCGAAAGGTGTGTGGCGATTTTCTTGGGAAAAACATTTTAAAAGGCAGGTACAGTACTATTCTAACGCAAATGTTTGAGCTAGCAGTTCAGGGGGATCATAATCGGTGCTTAAATGCTTCTCTCTTTCATTTTTTGCCTCTTAAAATGTTCCCACAGAGGTAAGACCTAATTCCTCCCCTCTAATTCTGCGACTAAATTCCAGGAAGAGGAGGGTGGCAGTCGGAGGAGACGGGGAGGGAAAGAAGTGAACATTTCTCCATGCCAACATCTATTAGCAGGCCCAGCGGGACATAGCGGGAGAAGAACTGGATGTGAGGCACGATTGGAAACGGGCTGAGGAGGTCCTGGTTTCCTCATAGCAGCCGCAGGCGAGGAAAAGGATTTACTATCAGCTCGCCAAGTGGCAGAGAGAAAGAAAGATCTGGTGTGTGTGTGTGTGTGTGTGTGTGTGTGTGTGTGTGTGTGTGTCTGTGTGTGTGTTTGTGTGTCTGTGTCTCTGTCTGTGTGTGTGTGTGTGTGTGTGCATGTGTATCTCTGTCTGTGTGTGTCTGTGTCTGTGTCTCTGTCTGTGTGTGTGCATGTGTGTGTGTGTGTGTGTGTGTGTGTGTGTGTGTGTGTGTGTGTGTGTGTGTGGATGGGGATCCCTAAAGTCCCTGACACACCGAGCCGTCGTTCCTAGTTAGGGACCTAGTCTGTGCAGTGTGTCCCGCTGTTTTTTGGGCCGCTGGCGGCGTTGGCGTCGACCTGATTGGCTGTTCAGCTTGGAAACAAGAGTGAGGAAAACAAACAAACCATTGTGACAGGCACACCCAAGGCTCCTTTCATTTTTTATCTCATCTAATCAATCCAATAAACATAGAGCTATCAAAACTGGTCAAAAATTATGTTCGCATGTTCCTTCTAAAAACACACAGGTTCAAACTATTGGAATTACTTTTTTTGCACACTTTTTTTATGTCCATAAGATGGCAAACGTAACCTACAACGAGATTAACATAACTTGTTTAGGCATATTTATTCCAACAATAACATGTCTTTAAAAAGATCTCTACATACCTACACATTACATAATCAACTAACGTTAATAAACTAATATCCTACACCGTGATATTTAATATAAAGACAGTAATAGACCTTTCTCTGCGCCCTCTGGCCTCTCTCCCCCACCGCTAAACACATAGCCCCCTAGCAAGGAAGCAAGCAAGCTAGCTTACCAGCCTGCCGGCCAGCCTCTAAATCAGTAAAATGTAAGAACTTAATGTTTAATTCACATGCTCTTGTCAAATCTAAGGAAAGCACATGGCTATCGCCTGATGAGTGACATGTTTGTCTAATTTTACGGTAACCAGTGTATAACGGGCCATTCGGTCGCTCCGCTCCCACCGTGGGGAGACTTCTTTGCCGAGAGATTGGATGACAGCCCGGGAGAGGCACAGTTCAGTTAGCCATCTCCCGGTACTGCTGTCTTCCCGAGAGGGAGTGAACAGAGGGACCGTAGGCTCTGTTCGGTTCTGCCGATTCTGGGTATCATAGCATAGGTATCCAGTGTCCCTTGTTAAATGATTACAGTCGCCTGCTGGTATGGGGAGGTATTTCCTTGCATGCATGCGCAAAACGTACGTGGTACTTGGCCGTCGGCTGTAGTCTGTGCGGTGTGTTCCAGTGCAAATGTTTTGGCCCAAACAAAGGTGACGAGGGCTGACGAGAGGCGACGCCACAGGTGGCCGTCGCCGGTGGTAGTCTTGGTGTGTCAGGGCCTTTGACAGCGGATAGGGATTTACAGGAGGGGGAAGGCAGGGGGTGAGGCAAGGGTGAGCTTAGAGAGTGTTGTCCCTTGCTCCCAGCTAATGGCAAAGTAAATTAGGCAGTCCATCTGTCGGGGCTGCTTAATGTGCTGCTCTCAGCAGGGTTTTCACGGGAGATTTGGGGAAGAGATTTGGAGAAGGCAGAAGCTAAATCTGGAGCTCTGCATTCCATTTTCAGAGTCCTCTGAAACATCCTGTATCCATATGTGCAGATATGTATGTGTGTGTGTGTGTGTGTGTGTGTGTGTGTGTGTTTGTGTGTATATATATATATATGGGTAAAAAAGGGGGCCAACAGGGACTTAAATCCAACTCTTCAGGCTGTGGGAGCCTTGACTAGCGACTAAGAACCTGAGGCGGAAAATTTCACAGACTAACTGCTAAAATATGACTGATCTGTGGAATGTCAACGAGGCCGCAGTTGTCTGGCCACAAACACCAAGAGCAGTAGGAGTGTGTGTGTGTGTGTGTGTGTGTGTGTGGGGGGGGAGAATCAGTTCACGTTATGTATCGTGATTTTTTTTTTGGCAATGATTTTTAAAATCAATCACGTTCCCTGGAATCAATTTCTTTTTATTAATTTTTTTTTTTTTTACATACGATTCGCCTAAATATTTCCTGTGTATACGGCACCGCCAACGGCGACTACATCATATCCGTTTCCAGTGAAACAGAGTGAAAGCAGAAAATCCATGTTATGCTCTTCTTTACAAATGACATAAATAAATGTCAGACCGACTGACATGTGATTTATTATTTATTAAGTCTCATGATATATTATCTCTAGAAGTGAATTATTCAAGTTTTGTTTTTGTAAAAGAAGGAAAAGAAAATCGCAAACAACCAAAACTATGGAATCGCAATACTCCGAATCCAATCGGCACCTATGTATCGTGAAAGAATCGAGTCGGGACAAAAACATATCGTTCCAGCCCTAAAGAACAGCGTCTTCCATCAAGCATTAGAGGAGTATCAATTTATGAATGCTGCTCTTTGAATATAATGAAATCGGGTGCCAAAAGTGAAAGCGCTTCACAGGCCGCTGTAACAGTTTACTCGTCACTGAAGGGACAGATTATCAGTAAGCCGCTGCAGCATTTATTTCCTCTTCGGATTTGATCCCGCCAGACAGACTCTAATCTGTCACTCAGCTCCTTTGTAACGCCCTCCCCTCAATCTCGTGTCGGGTCACGGTCTCCGGCTAATTACAGTTTAGCAGAATTTGTCCGGCTTTTATGTCAATCGATAGCGGTAATGCATAGATGTTAAATGACTGCATGGGTTGAAGTACATGAGTAAATGGCTTCTGGCTGTACCCTGGCTGTTGTGCATGTACCCAACCTACTTCCTGTAACCTGATAGCCTCTGGGCCTGTCTTCACCCATCGCTCCGCTGAATTATTCATGTGACACCGTAGACCTCTGTCCAACACACCACTACATGTTTGTGTGCAAACAGTGACTTTGCATGCATGGATCTGTGCTCATGGCAACACCTCCCAAACAAACACACACACACACACACACACACACACACACGTTTGTTTCACTATCTTTGTGGGGACCCGTCATTGACATAATGCATTCCCTAGCCCCTTACCCTAACCTTAACCCTTAC
Organism: Sander vitreus; assembly: GCF_031162955.1. Lineage (NCBI taxonomy): Eukaryota > Metazoa > Chordata > Actinopteri > Perciformes > Percidae > Sander > Sander vitreus. The sequence continues at coordinate 4,611,153 of NC_135856.1, read as the reverse complement.
CCTCACCCTAACCATAACTTCATTCTAACCCTAATCCTAAAACCAAGTCTTAACCCTCAAACAGCCCTTTAAAGTTGTGAGGTCCAGCATTTTGGGCCCCACAAGGCTGTGCAGACCCAGACACACACACACACACACACACACACACACACAGTTACATATTACAGAGCAAAGTCAGCAGTGTTATTTGAGCTTGTAGTGTTAAAGTCAACACAATACACTGTAATATGGGTACACACATATTTTGAAAATGCCAGAAAACAATTGTGTTTTAGGAAAAGGTATGTTAAGTACTAAAAAATACATTCCCAGGAGTACTTTAGCTCTGTTTAGACATGGAATTATACAAGGTGTCTTAACTTGTGAATCGGCCCATACTGAGTACCGATCTGATACCAGTGCGTAAAAAGAAATATATATTTAGAAACCCTTTTGTAAAACATGAACGCCATAGAACTTTCTTTCAGTTTGACAATCAGTCATAATGGATAAAGAACATAAACTACTTTAAAGTGAAATTATTCAACAAAACGACTTTACACTGCACCAGAAAAGAAAGGATAGGTTCCCTAAATTATTGATACGTGTAACACTGGATACAACTCAGAAATGGCAAAAATATAAAACTGTGCCCAGGCGTAGGCTTCAGAGGGTTAAAAGGTCCAAAACAGCAACTACACAAAGCTCTTGAGATTTTTTCCCTCGACTGCTGTTTCCAATGTTAAAAAGTAACTTTCAACCTCAGCTTTTAATAATTATAATGTAAACTTTATTAATACTAGAGATGGTCTGATAAAAATTTTTGCTTCCCGATACCGATTCTGATACCTGAACTTGCGTATCGGCCGATACCGAGTACCGATCCGATACCAGTGTGTCATTATGTTTTAACAACTGTATACTACTATCCCTGTATGGATGTGATATTATTTATCTTTGTTGTCGGTCTGGCTCAGGTTAAACTCTTTGTGAAACATGAACGCCACAGAACTTTCTTTTATTATCCAGTTTGACAGTCAGTTATAACGGAAAAAGAACATAAATAAACTACTTGAACGTATTTTTTCTTTAGGGCTTTATTACGTGGTATCGGATCGGTGCATAAACTCCAGTACTTCCCGATACCGATACCAGCGTTTTAGGCAGTAAAACTGGATACTGGTATCGGTATCGGAACATCTCTAATTAATACCTCAAGGGGAAATTCATTTTTTTCACTGTGTTTTTTATATATATATTTATTCACACACAAATGCACAAACAGGACCAATACACATGCAATATGTTTGTGGAGAGATGCAAAGGCAGGCTGCCTTACAGGGTGGTGCTCCAAGCAGTTGAGGGTTCAGTGCCTTGCTCAAGGGAACCTAGACAGTGCCCAGGAGGTGCCCGCACTCCGTACTTGGTCTATGCGGGGACTTGAACTAGTGACCCTCTGGTTCCCACGCCAAATTCCACCGGATGTCCCTCATTTTGTGCTTTCTTTGTGTTTACGTTAAACTCCGGTCAGATCGATCCACATTAACCAGAACCTCTGACGATTAACGCTACACGCTGAAAATGGCAAGTTTTGAAGTAAATTTAGATTGTGCAACATTCTCATTTAAATAGCTCACGTTACTGTATTGTGTGAACAGTTAACTTCATTTAATATTTATACTTTATACACTTATACAGTGACATGTGGCGTTTTCTTTTGCCGGGTGCAAATGTTTCATCAAAACAAGTTCCTTCCTGAGACTATTTTGCAGAGCCACTTTCGCTGCGTCCGGAGCTTAAGAGGAATTATTTTTAATATTTTTTTATTTATCTTCAATATGTAGTATGTTTTTCTTGAACTAAAAATAAAAAGTCACACAATGCCAAGAAATCCTGGCAGTTCCAAACAGCCTACACAGATCTGCATCAGCTCTATTTGTGGACTCATTTCTCCAGTCGTAACTTAGAACTGTCTGTGCTAAAAAAAACTCAAACCTGAGCATATCAGAGCATCAGAGTCAAACCGGTTTAGCAGTTTTTCTGCTAACAGTGCAGAGACCATATGTCCCTCCCTGCAGTTTCACGCTTCACTTTGGTGCCAAACTTTTATGCTTTGTTAAACCTTGCCCTAAAGCTTGTTTGAGTGTTTTTGTCAAACTGAAAATACTGGTTTAGGTAGTGTGATTTCCTATCTCAGAGGGCTCACTAACCAGATGCTCTGCGTGTGAAAATGTTCCTATAGTTACTGACTTCAGTTTTACACCTTATTTTTATTTTTCCTTCCCGTTAGATGCAATCTATGCGAGTGCAGGTACATTTAAAAGCCAACTAGTTCACCCGTGTAGCCACGGATGTGCCCGGTCTGCCTGTGCCATCGAAATCTCGAGCTGGCACACTCATCATAATAATAAAAAATGTCAGGCTATGAGTTAGCCGCAAATTAAAAAAAGAAATCGTTATATTTCTTAGACGTCTGGTATCGTCCGTCCCACCCATGGATGTTTAATGGGATCGCACATCAATGCCACGTTGTGCCTGCTCATTTGAACTCCTTGTCAAGTTTCCGGTCGCTGGTGGCGGCCCCTCCAATAACAAACTGCACAGGATCAACAAAAGCCACAGGGCAATTACGCTCACAGACCGACTGAACAGTTTATCTGTTCTTTCATTTGAGAAGGAGCTGACAGACACTTTGGATTATGATTAAATTATTTCATTGTTCAAGGCTCCGCCGTCTTGCACTGTGATGCTGTGGTATGTAGCTTACATTGCTCTTTCAGTTTGCTGTCATGCTATCAAACTCAAACTGTGGTTTTTATTGTTTTCTTGTCTGAGGGATTATGACTGTAATGAGAGGTTTGAAAATAAACTCTGTTAATCTCACAACTTTATACTTTATATTGATGGACACATGATGCTTACTTAAAAGGTGGTAGCAAGCAATGTAAATCCAATATACTTCATCAAATATCTCCTCACGGTCACCTAGCTCTTTAGTTTCTGTGTGCACTGAAACAATCCGGTGTTCCTACACAGCCCTGGCTCTGTAAAGGGAAAACAGTCAGAAAGGTGCGCAAGAGCCACAAAACACTATTCCAGCCTATCAGCAAGCGAGTGATGCGAGTGATGGGGGCAAGGGGGGGATGTGAATGTGCAGTCCGGGCCAGGAGTCATCACTAAGAAGAGTTGGCAGAGAAACAGCAAAAGAGGAAAAAGGACTGAAGAATAGAAATTAAAAAAGAAGTTGTATGACCGGGAAAGGAGGAAGACAACGCCTCGTTAACATCGCTGAGGCGTTTCAACGCTGCAGAAACCTCCGTGATATGGTTAACTGCTCCTCAAGATCTCTGCAGGGTAAATCCAGACAGCTAGCTAGACTATCTATCCAATCTGACTTTGCTCTCGCACGACTAAAACTACTTTTGAAACGTACACGTTCCACCAAAACAAGTTCCCCCCGAGGCCATTCTGCAGCGTCTCCGTGCGGAGCTTAGCGCCGCCCAAGACGATTGTGATTGGTTTAAAGAAATGCCAATAAACCAGAGCACGTTTTTCTCCCATCCAGGAATGCTGTGTGGACTAGCCAGACCCTCCTCCGAATCTTATTGGCATCCATTTCGGCGTCTTGCGCTCGCCATCCACTCAAAACATAACGTTAGCCTACTACTCTTTGGCCGGCTCGCGAGCCCAAACAAGTGTGTGCGGCGTGCTGTTGTTATGTTTCCGGTCTAGCTAGATCCGGTGTGGTGTTGTAGTTTTTCTAACGTTACTAGTTATTGTAACAGCATGTGAAAAAAACTACAAAGTTTGCTAGGCCAAAAAGAACGTTAATCTCGCAATAAAAGAATTGACGCCGTTAAAATGGGTTTGCTTTAACGCCGTTAATAACACGTTTAACTGACGGCACAAATTTTGACCGATTAATACTATATCAGTTAAACAGTTAAAAACAATATTAAAACAAAAATAAAACAAAAGTTATTTAAAAACATTTTGCATGATAAAATAAAAAAATAGGCGATACAATCTATTTCCTAACTGCTAGTGAACTAGCAAACTTTGCACTAGCAAGTTGCGTTTTAAGCTGCTCTTTCTTTCTGCTCCTGGCTCTCTGCTGGACGGTGCTCACAGCGGAGAACTTCATGACGTGTGGCACGACATCACCGAGGACTGGCGGGTTAAATTGGCCATCCTACACACAGAGTACGCCAGACGGTAACAGCTGACAACCTCGCAGGTGGGTGCAGCGGAGACAGGCTACGACACAAGCCACGGACCGCTGAGTACTTCTTTCGGTCGCTGTGTTGCTTGTCGGTTAACAAGGGTCGACATCGGTCAGAAAACCCCCCTCTAAATTAGCATCCCTAGTAGTAGGCAAATATTTTAAATAATGGTTAAATGAGATCCCAAAATAAGAGTAAAAAATTTTTTTTTACTCTTAAAACAGTAAGTATTTATTTTAGTTATTCAATGGACCCAAATGTGTTGAAATGGGCAGGCGACAGTGCTTGCACACACCAAAAACCTTTAAGATATCCATGCTTTGCAGCATTTGTCTCCATGGTCTTTATAATAGAAATAGTTTTATGCTGACTTCCTTCCCCCTGTCCGTACAGTGAGCCGAGCACATACTCAAAGAAACCTATGAGCGAGAAATGCAATTAAGATGCAAACAGGTCCCAACTGGTGGCAAATAAAGTCTTAAGTACTCCACGTACGTTACTGTGATTATGCTCACTTCCCTCAAGAGCATTATTACATGAATCAAATACAAGTGTGGTTATTTACACGGGCTCTGCTTTGCGTGCATTATCGTCTTGATCCCATTCGGGGGCGTAGCTGTAATTTCCAAAGTGAGGGGGGCAGATTGTTCAGGAGGAGTATTTTTATTGAAAAGATCCTCTACCATTTGTCTCACCAAATTGTGGATTCCAAGTCACCTACATTTAATTTATGATTGAAGGAAACTCAGATGTTTGGGGGTAGTGTAATTTTTGGCCGTAATAGCCCAAATTTGGCGGCCTCTGGCACATTCTAATGCCACTAATACACTGATCTTACACTGAGTTTTCCTCCCTATATTTTTTGTATATATTTTTACTATACAGTATATTATTTTCTTATTGTCTACACTGTATCTATATGAGTCTATCAATCAACTGACGCAACCCGAGTACCGTGCACACCCGCCTACTTATGATGCGTTCAAATCAACTAAGACGTGTTGTAAGCGTGGCGGACGGATGGCACCGACATTGAAAGTGCCGGGGACATGTCCATAATCCTATTATAGCAACCCTTCTGCTGTGCATGCAAATGCAGCCAGTGATGGAGGATGGACGAGTGAGAGTGAACAGGTCGGCCTTGCCTTCTTTCCATTCGCCGTGGTACTCCTCGCCATTGGAGTAGCTGAAGGAACCTCGTGTCAGGGTCATGGGTCCTGCTGGCACACACGACAACACACAAAAACATCATCAAGACATGGACCAAATAACCTGTAGCTCTGACATTCTGACACACGCACGCACAGCTGAGAGTTCATCTAACAATGTGTCCACCTTTTAACCAACCGTGTATGGCGTCAGGATTATATCATATCTCGCGAGTGCGATAAAACATGCTCACGAGCAAATTATATCATTTTGCACGAGCAGATATCCCTCTTCGCGCACCGATACAACAATCGAGAGTGAACAGGCAGCTGTGAGCGTGAAACAAAACATAGGGAGAGGGAAAGAATGGCCCCGAGTGTCTGCTGTGGAAGCGCTGGAAGGCATACAAGCTCTCGCAGGTAAACTCTGCTCGCGAAGTTGATTTCTGCTCGCCGCATGAAACTGACTTTGGAATTTTGGGGGCGGAAACCAAGGAGGCACTGGCCCTCCTATGGTTGGTCACTTTTACGGCGATATCACTCACGGACCTCCTTAGTTTACCTTGATTGACAGCTTTCATTCAAGAAGCTCGGAGTTGGTGTCCCGGCCGAAGAACAGTTTTTCTGTCTTTATTAACGATTAAGCGCAGGATAGCACCGTAAATAAAGGACTGTATGTGTCTCTCATCCGTTGTGATGTTGGTGCGCGAGGAGTGATATCTGCACGTGTGAAATGATATAGTTTGCTCGTGGAGCATGATTTATCGCACTCATGAGATATGACATAAATCTGACGCCATAACCATGGGTTACTTGCATTTTTTAACACTGCAGTGTGTTGGGTGCAGTGCTTTTTCTCTAGGCGGCCGCATGCAGCCACATAAAAATAAAAGATGCTGGCGCTCAGAAAAAAAAGCTATATTTACAGTCAATGAGGTCCAACACTGATGTTGGGCAAAATGCCTGGCCAACAATTGAAGTTCCAAGTGGGACAGCAGAAGATTAAAGAGTAACCTCTCAAATATTATGTTTTTCATTAATCAAATAATTGTTTAATCCATAAAATCACAGAAAAAAGCATGCCCATCACAAATTCCTAGAGCCTAATGTGACGTCTTCAAATGACTTGTTTTGGCTGACCAAAAGTCCCAAACCCAAAGAGATTACATTTACTGTGATTTAAAACACAGATTAATAGAAAGTCCTCATATTTGAGAAGCTGGAAACAGCAAATGTTTAAGATTTTGTTTTTTCATTTATGAAATTATTGACTCTTAATTTTCTGCTGACTGATTTATCTGTTAATTGACTAATCATTTCAGCATCAGTTCATCTCTAAGGTGTTGGATAGGGCTGGAGTCAGACTGAGGCTAGTCTCGCATTGCTAGACCTTCTAGACAGCGCCGCTAAGGAAGTTCTGGCTAGTCCACACAGCTCTGGTTTATTGGCATTTCTTTAAACCAATCACAATTGTCTTGGGCGGCGCTGAGCGCCGGACGCAGCAACGGTGCCTCTGCAAAATAGCCCTGGGGAAGGATCTTGTTTTGGAGGAACATGTGCATGTAGGTAGGCAAGCACTGGAATTGAAATGGCAGTTGAGTGTGTGATGACAATTTTACTCAAATAAAAAAGATAAACATAATTTGATTGTCGGTTCTAGCTCGGAGGATGTTTCCAAAACCGACCACAATTTAGAACGCCAACTCAAAGAAAGTGGAAAGCGAGGGACATCCGGCCAAAGGACATCTGACGGAGCCTCCAGCGACACCTGAACAATCCCCTAAATGAAACGTCGATATAGACTAGGCTGAGGCTCCCCAGCTCTCCTGTGCCCTGTGTGTCCGATTCCCTCTCTCTGCTCCATTTGGTCGAACCAGTACAGGTGGTGGAGCAACATTTCTATCTCTATTGGGCTTTTCTTTTTTTTTTTTTCTTCAAGAGAAACTTACCATAAATTGGAGTACGGCAGCATGAACCAGGGCAGATGCAATAGCCTAATATACTATTAAAGTACTGCTTCACTTTAGGATCCCTCACCTGTTTGTGCCCCCTGGACATGTGTCCTACTATTAGCCTAGCAGCCTAGCCTACTCCAGCAGTGGTATGACAGCAACACACTGGCACAGCAGAGGTGTTTTTATTCATTTAGGCGTCTTATGCGTCTCCTGTCTGTGTTTTTGTAGCTGTTTGACACTTTCCATTTTCAGTTTTACTCAAATCCATTGTCATTTGTTAACCAGCTTTGTTTACTGTGGCTCTCTGAGGGCTAACGTTATCTTTCCTCTCCTCTCTATTGTCTCGAAATGATGTTATATAGACAAACTACCGCCGACAGGAACATTAGAGAAACATTTAGGCTTCACAGTGAAAAAGAAAACATCTAAGGTCCGTTTATTAGGCTGAATAATTATCAAATGCCATCAGACACGATGTCATATTAGACAGGAGGAGGAGGAAAGGATCTATGGTGTATCCCTCCGTCTAATGTTGCCACAGTAACGGCGCCCTAATCCCTTTCATCCTGCCGGCATGAAGCTGTCAGCCTCCGAAACAAACACACGCACACACACTGGGCTGTCCTGGAGTAATAAAATAAACAGTTTACCTGTTTTATTAAAGAGCAACTCAGTCCTTTTTCTCTACATCACTGAAAACAACGCGGCAGTTGGAGGATTTCTGCTCCTCTCAGCGACAATTTCGCTTTTTTCACTGCTAGTTCCCTGGCAGCGCAGCAGCCTCAGCGTCTCTGCAAGGTGCCGCGGTCTCATTGGCTGCCCTTCCTCCACTTCGATTCAAAGCGGCCTCCTATTGGCTTCTCTCCAGCTGTCCAGACATCTTTGTCGAGGGCAGAGGGTTTAATGGCTTAATTAGCCGGAGTGCTCCTCCGTTAAAGCGTTTGCCCTTGCCTTTTTTTATGCGCTGCTCACCGTCTCTGTAGGATTATAAAACTGCAGCGAGGTTCCTCCTAATGATACTGTGTCATTTCATGTTTCAATTTGGTGATTAGACCCGTGTTTTGGCGGGTTTTATGTAACTTGATTTATTGTCCTCACAGGGCGCTAGGTGGTGAGGGTTTGTTAAATGAGGTGATATGGATTCAAAGCCAATAAGGCTTTAATTCACTAAAACGCTAAGGGGGGAAAAAAGAATCAAGGTGACCCAAATGCAACAAAACGGCCCTAATTTGGTTTGGTTGGGGAAAACTGGATTATTAAGCAATATACTAACTAATAGCCTATAGGTCTAATTAACTTTTTTTTCATTAATAAGACATGGCAAACATTTAACTGTTGCTAGTTACCAGTGGTGGAATGTAACTAGTATCCTACATTTACCCAAGTACTGTACTTAAGTTCAAATTTAAGGTACTTGTACTTTACCTGAGTCTTATCTTTTCATGTCACTTTCTACTTCTACTCCGCTACATTTCAGAGAGAAATACTGTACTTTTTACTCCACTACATAGATCTGGCAGCTTTGGTTACTAGTTGCTTATAAATAAGATTTTTGCACACAAAACACATGTAGTTTATGAAATGTGATGTTTTATTATAATTTAAATTATCCAACAATCTAACGGCCTACAAGTCCAGCTCCTACATTAATCCAGCTGCTCCCTCATCAAGCTTTTCCAGATCGTATAATGGGGTCATTCAAATTTTGGAGGAAGAGAATAAGATCTCCCCAGAATCAGAAATCAGAAAAAAAAGGTTTATTGCCAAGTAAGTTCTTACAAGGAATTTGCCCTTGTGTTTGGTGCATACATAAACAAACAAACAAACACATTGGACATGAATATGAAATAACTGCTGCTCTTTGTTTGTTTCAGTTGGTTGATTTATAAAACATATTTCAATAGATGCATAAAATACAACATATAGGCTCTCAAACTTTGCCAGGGATGGAACAATGAAGTCCTGGATTTTATTCCTATCATTTGTTTTCATAAGAAAAGGCTATATTAAAACGCAAGATGCAGACAGGCTTACAACTTTCAGACAGCTTGCTCACGTCACATCTACGTCGTCTCTCTCAGTTGGAGGCTGCGCAGTAACGCTCAGCGTTCACCGGAAATGTGCTTCTAATATCCTTCACTGGTCTCCGTCCAGAGCAACGGGATCTGTTGGTCCATTTCTTTAACTGTCTATGCCTTTGACCCTGATCACATTCACACTAGTCTATATCCACGACCTTCCACTTTCGGGATTGCTCTCATTCTGTCAGAAATTCAGCTGGATGTCACTCTTTTCGGATGTCCGTTTTTGCATATCCTGTTACCTTCCGCTTTCTTTGCGTTGGCATTTTAAACTCTGGTGGATTCATGAGGACTATGGTTAACTGCTCCTCAGATCTCTGCAGGGTAAATCCAGACAGCTAGCTAGACTATCTGTCCAATCTGAGTTTTCTGTGGCACGACTAAAACAAACGTTGAACGTACACACGTTCCGCCAAAACATGTTCCTTCCCCAGGCTTTTTTTTGCAGCGGCACCGTGGCCTCAGCCTAGTCTATATCAACGACGTTTCATTTAGGGGATTGTTCAGGTGTCGCTGGAGGTTCTGCCGGATGTCCCTCATTTTTGTCCGGATGTCCCTCACCGCTTTCTTTGACTTGGCATTCTAAACTCCGGTCGATTTGGGAAACATCCTCCCAGCTAGAACCGACAATCAAATTATATTCATCTTTTTTTTTTTTTGAAAAATTCTCATCACATACTCGACTGCGATTTCAATTCCAGCGCTCGCCTACCTATGTGCACATGTTCCTCCAAAACAAGTTCCTTCCTCAGGGCTATTTAGCAGAGGCACCGTTGCTGCGTCTAGCGCTTAGCGCCGCCCAAGACGATTGTGATTGGTTTAAAGAAATGCCAATAAACCAGAGCACATTTTGCTCCCATCCAGGATTGCTGTGTGGACTAGCCTGACCTTTCTATGGAGTGCTGTGGAGGAAGGTCTGGCAATGCAAGGCTACATTCACACCTGGAACCTGCCCAGTATAATCACAGTCTGATCTGCTGACCACTGAGCAGCGCCACTGGAGCAGTTGGGATTGCTTAAGGGCTGCTTTTTCACTCTCCCCTCATGCTGGGGATTGAACCAACGACCTCCTGGTCACAAGCTTTTTTCTCTGACCTTTAGGCACTGCCACACTGCCACTGCCCTGCTTTGGACAAGAGCGTAACTTTGGGTTCAACATTTATTATTTTTTTTTTATTTTTATTTTTTTTTGGGGGGGGGGGGGCAAGATCTCCACTTTTGAGCAAAATTGAAATTTTGAGCATATCAAACACTTCATTTTCTACATTCTGGTGATTTTTTTCGGCAACAATGTATGGTGCAAATGACTTTATGTAAATTTATTATAATAGTTTTTTGGGGTGGGTTGCACTGGCCAGTTTGGATTATTGGGGGGGGGGTTGTAAATTACGCCTATGCCTTGGGGAGTTTACAATATACATTTTTAGGGTGATTCCTTTACTGTTGTGGACTTGGGGGGCGAGGGTAATATATGATATGATATGATATGATATTTTATTTACGTGTCATGCCACTATAAGCGGCCCATCCCACACGGAATTCCATGACACAAATACAAAAGTAATTTCATCCACGTCTTCCGGTCCAATGTCCACACACAACATTCTTTACTTTGTACACACACAAAAAATAATAAAGAAAAACATATTACAGCAGCCACAACACAATAGTGTAACCCATAAATTGTCCAACTAGAACTAAACATTACTAGTGGTACTAGACTCATCACATCAGTATTTCTAAAATCCTGGACATAGAGTTTTGAAAAATGTCAGTTATGGAAAATTTCATGTGGATGCCAGCCATGGAAAACACACTCGAGATGCAATGGATGGGTGGAAATAGCTGAATAGTTGAGCGTTTCATTAATTTCATTAATACCAATTAGCAAGAAAATGTCACATAATCCCTTAACAGAGAATTTGCAGTAATCCTTTAATTGGCTCAATGAGAATATTTGTTTACATGAATATTAGTGATGTCACTGGTCGAATCGTCGGTTTCCTGGTCGATGTGAGCCTCCACAAGGACATCAGGGGGATTTTTCGGACAGTGTGGTTTACAGTCACATCAAAGAGCTGCAGGCTCTTTTGTTTTCATAAAATGATACTCGGGACATGTTTTTTTTTTTTTTTTTATAACAATGCCTCTGTGTATACACTGTCCACACACTTTAGGCTACAGCGCTGAGAGGTGCACTGTAACATATCTGTGAATGTAAACAATGCAGTGTCTTTGTGCGCATTTTAAATCCCCGGCACACCCGCGCCCTTTGACACACATAGCTTTAAGCCATGGCAAATTTGGAGCACGGGCGCCATGTGCTTTGTGCCCTGCTACACAACATTAAAACAGACAAACATGTCTGTAAATGACCAATGGCAGCACATCCTCGCGCAGTGATGCTGGGAGGGGGGGGGGGGGGGGGGTGGAGGAAAGTAGAAGGAGGAGGGAGGGCGCTTTTGGTGGGTGGGACAAACGAGCGATATAGAAGGGGGGATGCTGCAGCCCCGTCCCCATCATATCTCACTCCACCCAGCCCTAGAATAAAAACCACCGGTGACGTGCGCGCAGGGAAGCACCCAGCAGTATGTGCGCGCCCACGGGAGGGGCCGATAGAAAATGGCGAGTCTGTGCAAAAGGCAGCAATGCACGGTAGAGAGGCGCGGCTTTCGGCAGGAACTTGACTCTTGGAGGCACAAACTCATTCACTGTGTAGGTAAGCTCGCTTGGCATTGTATGTGAGAGTATGTGTGGCGCGGTCCGGGGCGGCCGGACGGTGCCGGTAACTGTGTGTTTGCGTTTGTTTTTCTTTTGAAGCAGGGAGCCGCGGCTGTAACTGTCCATTGGAAAAACCTATAGGCTCTACATGAAGCTGTCATTTCTTGTTACGCACGACTGTTGCCTGGCGCTGCCTGCCTTCCACCGGACATATCCAAAAAAAAAAATATTCAGCTCTAAGTTTTGGGGCTCATGTCCGAAATGTTGGCAGGTGTTCCACCTGCAGACTTTGTGTCTGTGAGCTGTTGCTGAGTGTTGTTTTATTCAGAGTGTCGGTGTTTTTGGAGATTTCTTTTTTTTAATACATTATTCCAGAGCTGTTTATTTATTGTAAGCAGGGCAAAGTCACGTGTGCAGATGGAGCTGCGCCTCAGCCAATCGGCTTCCCCGCTATAGGCTCGCTTGTGCCCGCGTGCGCGCCGCCGGGTTGAGATTTTGGTGGTGGTGGGGGGAGGGAGGGAAGACGTTGCGCGCTCTCAATCTCCAAACATGACCCCCCCCCCCCCTTCCAATTCCCTGGAAATCGGCTTTTGGGAGCGCGCATTGCTGCATTGGGGGAATAATTTTGTATTTTAGGCGGAAGGTATAGGGGGGGGGGGGGGGTGTCGACAGGGAGAAATGCCTTAGCGCTCGCCTCTAAACCCGGATTGGTACTTGTTGAAACGGCCGGGGCTCCTGGATGCTGTGGAGAACTCTGCGGTTGAGATTTGTCCGGCGCAGTTTGTATCAAGACATATTCATGATTTAAAAAAAAAAAAAAATGTAATGTTTATGACAGTACAGCATCTCTTTGGCACTGCAGGGACAATTAACGTCAGCGGCCGTGGCATGTGTCAGGCTTTGTCTTGTTGAAAAAACGAATGCAAATCCAGTTCTTGACCTCCTCCCTGCTTTTTCTCATTAGTTCATGTCGGCTTTTATTTTGGATTTTCTCATCCATACAAATCCCTCCCCCCTCTCCTCCTCCTCCTCCTCCTCCTCCTCATCTTCCACCACCGTTTCTGTTGTATTTCATTAGCTCAGTTTAATCCGGTTACATCGACCTATCCTGATGTTATGGCAAGATTATGATCCACTCTTAGCGTCAGATCTCCTAACCTCTCCGGGTTTCCTCGGCTCTCTGCCCGGCTCTTAATCTGGCTTTTACCGGCGGTATAAAGGGATAAGCACCACCCGAGTAGCATCAGAGTCAGGGGTGTTGCGGCTGCACTTGTTTTTTGGATGCACTTCTGTGTCCAGATGTTGCGCGTTGAACTGTCACCTACTTATCCATCCGCACCCTTTATAACAACCCACATGGCCTGAATCCGACTATAGGCTAGCGGGGCTTTTTAGTAAGAAAACCTTCTAATGAGAGCATGTAGTGTTAACTTAAGAGGTTGGGTAATCTCTGACCTCCAGCATGAAGCCGTAAGGAATCACAGTAAGCAGCGTAAACAAAAAGGCGTCCCTTTCCTCCACTTGTCTCACAACAGTTTGGTCATTTCATGTGAGATTATTACACGAGTGTCTTTTTACTCAACAAATTTAGCCTATTTTCTAGCTTCACATTACTACTGATAGCATGCACTGCCTGCTTTGTGCCCTGCTTTTGCTTTCATTTCTAGTCTAATTAGTGCTGTTTTAAGGATTAAGTGGGTCACCGGGTGGTAGTTAAAAGCAGCAGATGATGATGTGTTGCTCCTTTTTTTTAAAAGTGTAACTCATTTGGGGTCGCAGATGCCCTTTCGCAGATGCTCGGTTATATTAGTGAAAACACCTTGAACCGTGACATTCCCCTAAATACTTTTCCCGTTGAACTTTTTGATTTCCCCTTCAGAACACAAGACAAAATAAGAGTTTACTTGCAAAAAAATGATCGTTTTTCTCGATTACGTTGTTATTGTGATCATTGGAGTCCAAATTTGATAACTTTCACAGCATACCCTTTAATCAAAAAGTGCTGTATACCTAATAATAGTAATAAACCCGTAAGGATGTTATTTAGATATCCGAGTGAGACGTAAGTCCCAAGGAATACTACATAGATACTAACGTTGACAGAGATGTCTATCATAAGCATGATGAACATACTGTAAGATCACTAGTGTGCACCTTGAATCCATGTGGTGATATCACAATGATGCGTGTGTGTGTGTGCGTGTGTGTGTGTGTGTGTGTTATTTCTTCATATTTATGGTTGTTGCCGTTCACTGGTTTGCTATACGCGAGGAGTTTTAGGGCCGAGTGCAGCAGCAGTTATCAGCAGTCAGATTGAAGTCTGACATGTTTATTTGTTTAAAGGCTATAATCGGCTCTGAAACTGTGAGAAACTGGAACATCATTAGACATGTTTGTCTTCTGACCAGCTGAAGAATTTGCTTTCAAAAGTGGTGTGTGTAAAAAGCGTTGCAGGTACAGTGAGTTTTGACATTGCTTGTATTCATTTTGGGCTATCTTTATGAATTTCGGCCATTTATGTGAAATAACAGATATTCAGATGTTATTAGTGCTGCAAGTAGCAATGATTCTCTCAATAAATCCATGAATCATTTAGACAATAAATGTCATAAAGTAGTGAAAAACAATCCAGAACCCCAAAAAATTAGAGTTCACTATCACATAAGACAAAGAAAAGCGACACATCTTTATAATTGAGAAGCTGTAACCAGGGAATGTTTGGTATTTTTTGCTTGAAAAATGACTTAAAGGGTTATTGCAAATAGACTAATCAATTCATTGACAAATAGTTGCAGCTTTTTGTCGATTTGAAAAAAGGCACAGTTTTTTTTTGTTTTGTTTTTGAAACTCTTAATTTGAAAAACCTTCAAACTCCAAAATAAGACTAAATTATAAGAAAATTATTATTATTTATTCGTACACAAAAATGTGTACTGGCATTGAAATTAAATCACATTATGTCATGAGCCAAAACTTTTTTCTTTTTCAAAGGTGGACATCTTCCAGTGTATTACAGTGTTTTGAAAGGATGCAGTTTGTCGACACCACCAGCCTCATCACTTTACCCTGTGCTGTACTGATAATAAAGTAGGGCCTATATGCCATACAAAGGTTAACATTATTAGGTGGTAGCAATTATAGCCCAACTGCCAATTCCTTTTGGCACATATTCTGGGTAGGAGAGTGCAGCTAATTTGATTGCTGAAAGGTTGTGGCCGTGCTGGAGAGAGACAGACTGTGAGGAAGAGAGAGGTGTGAGTCTGAGTGGCAGATTGCTTTTTTACTTCCAACACTTCTCAAAAGCGAGAGCGTATCCGAACACAGTAATAATGCCACCGGGTTGAGCTGACGTTGGTTGGTTTTATATGGTCTAAAGCTCTGGAAGCAGTGGTTATCTGGTGATGTATTCCATTCACTGGCAGAAGATTTTTGAGTGTCCATATAGTGACCAGCAATCCAAGGCGACATCTACACTACTACAGTAGGTTTTGGTTTAAAAAAACAAATATCTTTTGCTTTGTTTACGCCTCGCGTCCACACTACTCTGGCGTTTCCGAGCCCCTAAAACGGAGACATTTGGAAACACTGCTGCCCCTGTTTTGGTTTGAAAACTGTTTGCTTTGTAGTCTGGACGAGCACAAACGAAGACCTTTGGAAACAGCGCTTTTATGGACTACTAAAGGGGTTCGCAACCTTTTGTAATATGAAATGCCATTTTAAAATGTTCTTGTAATTCAGTGTGCCATATCAGCATTAAGTCCTGCCATCATTTACCGAGCCCGTTCAGGCAGTGTCATTTATTTTCCTTTTGCGCCGCATTCTGTGAAGAAGGCAACGAGTACTAGCCAATCAGAGGTAGAGTAGGGCGGGGAAAAAGTCAATCAAACTACCGTAAATAACGGGCTGTGCTCCAACCAATGGACACGACTTATTGCTAGTGTTCCAGTGGTTGAGCCTAAGGTTGCTGACCTCTGGACTAGCATGTTGTAGCATATATGCTAATAACTATCTAGTTTGAACTTGGAAGCTCAGTAAGGCTGAATAGCTAACCTGGCCTCGCTAACTAGGTATGTTTCATGTTTGTTTTTTTTGTCCATAAGCAAGTTTACTCTTTTATTATTCCTCCCCACCGGCGACCGCAGTGGCAAGAGGCATTACGTTTTCGGGTTGGTCGTCAGTACGTCCCGATATCTCAGGAAAAGCCTGGAGGGAATTTCTTCAAATTTGGCACAAACTCAAGCATTTGATTAGCTTTTGGTGACACATTTTTGGCCATAACTCAAGTGCAAGGTGCTGGTCAATTTTTATTAACCTTTATTGCACCAGGAAGTCTTTTGAGATACATTAGAGAGACCTGGCCAAAATGGCAGCGTAAAGCAGATCATACAGCACTGTTTCATAACATTTAGCTCATCCTTAAAAGAAGCTGCCTCAGAAAAAGAATTCTCTACAAAATAAATCTGCCAATGAAGGCAGAAACTAAAACTAAAACTGCCATCTTTTAACACGCCAAAAATGGCCATTGTTGTAACAAAATGATGAGTTACCTCACCTTCAGTCACCACAGTGTATACAGGTCGACATGAAGGCTGTGTTGATCCCTTGAGCTGTCTGTCTGTCTGACTGTATCCAGCCACCATCCAGCCCCTCGAATCCCCAATGTACTCAAAGTCAAATCCTCATCTTATCAAGTCAACAGAATCCCTCCGTCCCTCCGCGACGCCTCCCTCTCTGAGCAAACGGCTTTTATTTCAGTAATGGACAGATGGACGCCCCGAGAGATCTGCCTGCCGCTTTCTCATCTTGCTAATTCTTTTCATGAGCTTTTTTCAAAAGGAAAACAAAACATGGCACATTTATCTGGGAGGTGGTGGGCAGTCTGACTGGGTGCCAACACTGTAAATCTCAGCGTACCCTCTTCATTAAGCATGCACACACACCCCTACATGCTTGCCAGTAATGTTTGTAAAAGTGTGTGTGTGTGTGGAGCTATCTCGGGGGCTGATCCATGCCAACCAAGAGCCCCGTGGGAGAGAGAGACTGCTCTCTTTGGGATTGGGGGTGGACGCAATCTGTGGAAAAGCAAAATACACCACTGGCACTGAGTGGATGTCGACAGAAGGGGTGTGTGTGTGTGTGTGTGTGTGTGTGTGTGTGTGTGTGTGTGTGTGTGTGTGTGTGTGTGTGTCCGTCCTCTGAGCTCTGTGCTCTTTTCCAGCGATGTCCTGCCTCCTGTTCAAACACACCTTTATCTAAACTCTCAGAAAGATTCAAACTGCCGGCGTTCTAGTTACACACCTGGCTTCTTTTCATGCTCCAAGCCTGAATTAGTTTCTGAGGAGTACACCCATTTTTTTAAAGACAATTTTTTTTTGGGGCATTTTGACAGTTGTAGCGGGAAGCGGGCCGAGAGAGAGAGAGAGGGAAGACATGCAGCAAAGGGCCGCTGCAGTAAGGACTGAGCCTTGGTACGTGGCTGTTGAGAAACTGGTCAACTGTTTCAGAAAATGCCGCTTTTTTTATTCAACCTGTTAAAGAAGCAGAGAGACAGCTTTAAAATAACAAACTAGTTTAAAATGTCAGGAGAGGAGGAAGGCGACTGACTTCTTAAAAAAGGCCCTTTTTGTGGTGGTTGTTCTTTTTTTTTTTTTAAATAATCTTTTATATAAAGCTTATTTAATTTTGCCAGTGTTATGCAGTTGTTCCTCCCCAGAGACTTTCTGGTGTATCTGATGGGGATGGGAAGCTTTTCATTAGTGTTTAAGGGAAATGTTTAAGAGTCTTGAAACCAAATAAAAGGCCGAAAAGTTTGTTGTTAAAGTTTAGATGAAAGTGGTGCCATTATCAGATTAATGACTGTGGTTAATAAACTGAAGTTTTTTTTCAGCTTCCTGTGTGTGTGCGTGTGTGTCTCTCTCTCTCTCTCTCTCTCTCTCTCTCTCCTTCAGTCTCACCAGGCAGCAATCAAAAGTCCTTGACTAAACTTTGTACTCAGCGTCCCCGCTCAAACCAAAATGTATGTAAGCATTCCATTGTGTGGGTGTGTGTGTGAGTGTGAGTTCCTTTTGTTATGTGTGTTATATTTGTCATTGTATATACACAAACTCCACACCGTGCATGGGCCCGCATGGCGTTAGTGTCCAAAAAACTGTACCAAGGAGGTCAGGTAACACACACACACGCACACACGCACACACGCACACTCACACACACACACACACACACACACACACACACACACTTATAGCAGCAGGAATGTTCACTTGGTCCCGCCTTTTGTGAACTCCTTATTCTTCCATAATGGCTGCTTTTGTGTGGAAGGTCATATTTGAGCAATGTGCTTCTCAAAGTATTTGATCACGTGTGTGTGTGTGTGTGTGTGTGTGTGTGGACACTTTTGTAAAGTGAGGAGACTTTGTTCAGCCTTCACTTCTTCAAAGAGCTGTGTGAGACTCGTGATTAGCCGTGCAGTTGTGACGATTAGGCTCAGGGAATGCCTTATTATTCTAATGAGGAAAGGCTCAAATCTCCCCGAGAGTTCACTATTAATGGAATTAAAATAAAAGCGTGTGTCGTTTCAGACCGCCATTAACGACGCATTAATACTAAGTAGCACCTTGATATTCCTGAACAAGAGGAACCCGGCTAATGAGATAATAATGGAGCCGAGCAGTCGGTTAAGCAGCACTAAGCTGTCACGGTTCAGAGTTAAAGGGACAGTCTGCGGGCTAATACAACCGTCTGCTCCCAATCATTTTCAGACGTCATCTGCAACTTTGTCATCTAAATAAATGCCTGTCATGACAGACAAACAGAAGTTTACAGTCTAGAGCTGCAACCATTAGTCGCTTAATTGATTAGTCGATCGACAGAAAAATGATAAGCGCTATTTTGATAATCTTTGGGTTTGGGAATGTTGCTTTAGACAAAACGAGACGTTTTGAAGATGTTCGGCTTTCAGTAAAAACCTCCTGAACGATGAACACTGAAGGAATCCGTAATCGGGAGAAACTGACTGCAACGTTATGTTTTCATTGAGAGACCCCCTCGCAGCTGTTAATTACATAAGATAATGTTCCTATAAGGGTCTTTGAAATGGGATAGCACATATTCGCCAGGTATTAATAATAACCTTCCTTAGCTGATTTGGGATACACAAAATGGCTGATCCTGTCAAATATAAAGTTTATAAAGTAATACATTTTGTTCTCGCGGTACAGTTAATGTATGATAATATGAGTTAAATCAACCAAACTCTGTGTGTAAAGTACCTGCTCCGGCCACTGTTTAGCATTTAGCTGAAATGCTAAAGTGCTTTAAAAATCTGTGTGTGTGTGTGTGTGCACCCTGGGAAACGTAGTTCCTCAAAGAGGGAGATGGATAGGCGACTTAGAACAATAGAGAGAAACGGCGAGGCAGAGGGTGAGAGGAGGGAGGGTTTAGGAACGTATGTTGCTTTTATACAACAAGCCCTGCAAGTACTCATGATGGATGAGCTTTGCACAACAAATGACACAGAAACAATGGACAATTATTTGCAATTCAAAAGCCTGAATGGGACTTCATTAGGTTTCGGCCTTGGACATGAGATGGAGCACGCAGGGAGGCGCAGGTAAACACTCTGCTGCTGCCTCTCAGACAGGAACACTGCTGTGGTGTATATACACAACAATTGAAGCAACATCTTTATTTTCGGCGGATCTACTTTCTATTTGTAGACGGATTAAAGAAGGAAAAAAAAGCTTTCTAGAAGATTTGTACTGGAAGGCTAGATGTTTTTCAACAAATCTTTTTTTAAGTTAACAAAAAGAGCCAATTTCAGACACATGAGCATCCATAAAAATGCTTTACCAAAATGAAAATAATAAAATGGGCAACATGTGTTATTTAAATGAGGAACTATCTGATCAATAAAGTATGAAGTAAAGTTTATTTAAATGGCACTTTTCAAAGTGCCATTTAAATAAAGTGCTTGCAAAGTGCTTTACAATAAATTGGAATATGATAAATAGAAGACATAAGCATACAAAGGAAAACATAGGTACAGAAAATCAGCCAGCCATGAAAGCTCTTGTCTAACTAAAAGCCTGCTTGAATAGCAAAGTCTTCAACTTAAACAACGTAAAGAGTGCATGAGTAAACACGATTATTAATCGGACCAAACATTCGGTGCTGCTTTCACAACTTGATCATTTTAAAAACTGTATTCTAAGCAGGGATGCACCGGATCCAGGATTCGGCTTCGGATTCGGCAAAATATTGGGCTTTTTGACGAAGAAAAAGCAGAATTTAGAATTTTTTTCCACTGAACCGAACCCTACGCTTGGACTACGCGCGCTACGCTGGTCGACGTAATGACGCCGCCGTTGATTACGGGAAGGTGTTTACGTAGGTGGAGCGTTCAATGCAGTAGGCTGTGAGAAAGTGAAAATGGAACTGGTGAGCAGAAAAAGTGTTGTTTGGCAGTACTTTCAGTCAAAAGAAGGCCATTCAAGTCCAGCTACATGTTCAATCTGCAATGCTGATTAGTCTGGTGGTGGCGAGGACCCTAAACAATACACAACATCACCGCTGTTACAACATTTGCGTATGAAACATCCGAAAGAATACGAGTTGTGCATGAAGGAATCTACAGACAGCAGCCAAAATGCAGCAACTTCAGATACGGCAAAGGAAGGACAGTCACAGCTAAAAACTGGGAGTAGGATTCGGTATTTGGTTTTGGATTCGGCAGAATCTTAACCAGTGGATTCGGTATTCGGCCGAACCCCAAAAATCTGGATTCGGTGCAGTGCCTAGGACACATACAAGGAAAATATAGTAATGGACAATTGTGGGAAAAAGTCTTAAAAACGTCCTTGATTTGCACCAAAAACCAGTCCCTTGTTCTGTGGGTCGTGATGGGGATGCACCAGTTCATATCAGGAGCAACTCTGAACACAATAAGTTTTTGCTGCAAATGAACAGATCCGAAACCAGATCCTCTTAATAAGTTCAGTCTTGGACGCCGATATTGTTGTCCTTGGGTCAAATCTGACCCGTTTTCAAAGTTGTTTTTATATTAGAAAATATGGGATGTCGAAATAAGAGCCGAAATGTAAAAAAAAAACAAGACCAAACGTTGGGAAAACCAACAAAAACGCTGAAAAAAACCATGAAAAACGATTTAAAAAAAAAGCACCAAAGACATTGAAAAATGAAAAAAAGTGAAAAAAAAAGTGACCAAAACATTGAAACCCCCCCACAAAAAATGTGAGAAAAAAAACTTTGAAAAAAAGCAACCAAAACATTGAGATAGGGACAACAAAAGTATTAGTTTTCTCATGGTTGACAGGAAGACAACACAATGGTTCATAACTTTCATAAAGATTTCATTTAAATCGCTTGAGTTTTTTGAGCTTTTTAAAACGTATTTACTAAAATACCGAACAAACAGGCCTGGGAACTCCTCAGAGGAAGTAAATCTTGTATGTAAAAAAAACATTTATAACCTAACCTAACACTGCCTCCGTTTTGGTGTCTGCTGTGGCGCGCCGCTTCCCTTTTTTTTTCCTCCATAAACTCCGCTCTCAGCTGCTTTGCCAGTTGCTGCATGAACTTCCTCCGGGACATTTTACAGCTGGTGCACTCCTTGGAGAGGATGTGTGCAATGACTCCAGCCAGTTGTAGCATGTATAAAAGTTATATGAACACGTAGACAGCCACCGGCCGTCTACGTGTACCGCGCCTCTCACAGAGCGCGCGCCCGGTGCTTTTCTTCTGATTCAGAACGGAGTCCACCCACGCTGTAGTAGCCTACGTTACGCTACCGACTCTGGCTTTGCCTTCGGCCCATCGGTGGTGCCCACACTTGTTACTCGAGACCGCTAGTTACGTTTCTCTGACAGAGACTATGGTTATTACTAAGCAACCAAGATGCATCTTCAACCACGCAAAAGATTAAAAACAAAACCGCGAAAATCCGAGCGGTCCATATGACCGTGTATGGCCAAAATAGGTAAAAGGGATTGTATTTTCTTTGCCTTTTGTGTAATGTATATAAAAACAATTTTAAATGAAAATACAGACTCTTTTAGGAAAAAGTCAGGTACCAGCAGGATTGTATTTTTTTATTTAGCAAAGTTATTAAACATATAAATTTCATAACGGTCAAAATGACCGTCCTGGTTGTTCTAGTTCCGTTCCGACAGATCTGCCCCCACTGCTAAAAAAAATCCTAGAGGAAACACTGTATTACAGTATATTATATACGCATATTACAGTGGGCGTCACTATACGGAAAGCTGAGTTTGTTCTGAACATTTTGATATGAAACACACAGGGATCAGTTATATGCAAATATCTTTTTTAAAAAGGTAAATTTTAAGAAGATATGTGCCATCACCCTTAGACCTCACAGGGTTACACTATGGCTGCTCGCTTATGGAAAAAAAACCATAACCACAATTATTTTGGTCAACGTTGAAATCACGATTATTTAACACGATTATATCTTTTGGAAATATGTTGCATTTATTGA
This sequence comes from Sander vitreus, assembly GCF_031162955.1. Classification (NCBI taxonomy): domain Eukaryota; kingdom Metazoa; phylum Chordata; class Actinopteri; order Perciformes; family Percidae; genus Sander; species Sander vitreus. The sequence continues at coordinate 4,588,527 of NC_135856.1, read as the reverse complement.
ACTTAAAAGAAAGAGAGTGAAACAAATCTACAGTGATGACACCTTGAACTGTGAAATGTCTTTTACTTGTCCTGTTGAACTTTTTTTAAACTCCCCTTCACAACACAAGACAAAATATAAAATAACTTGCAAAGTGTAATGTGCAAAAATAATCATTTTTCTCGATGCCATTGTTTTGGTGGTCGTTAGGAGCTGAAATCGAAACCGCGATCAAAATTTGATTAATTGCACAACCCTATCTCAAACTGCTCTTGGAACAGGAGGACATTGGGTATATGCCCCCCCCCCCCCCTTCCACTTTATCTGCCTCAGTTAGCTTTTATAACTGCAAACGTGTTGTTATGGCGTGATTTGGTTGAACGCAGGGAGCAAAGGCTGGAAAGCAAAGAGACCCGAAGAGAAAGCTTCAACCGTCCCACTGCTCAACAGCCATAACAAGTGATTCACACACACACACACACACACACACACACACACACACACACACACACACACACACACACACACACACTTTTAAAGCACTTCAGCAGTTTTGTTGATTTAACTCATATTTGACATTAACTGTGGCGCGAGAACAAAATGTATTATTTTATAAATCTTTGTATTTGACAGGAAAGGCTATTTTGGGTATCCCAGATCCATAGGCATAATATATAATATATAAGAAAATATCTAATTGGGATTATTTGGAGTGAGATTGCGATATGATTCACGATATTGGAGGGAATGATCATTTTTGTATCATTATTCTCATTTTCATGGGGGTTGACAATTTCAACTTCATTTCATTGTCTGTTCATTTGATTTTTTGCCTCTTCCTCCGTCTGCGTAGATCACTACCTTCGCTCTTTTCTCTCTGTGGTTAATTATCTTTCCAAATACACTTAACCAGGACGTCGTGAGCGAACCCTCGTCTCCGCCGTGTCGGAATGAGCTCGCTTTCAGAGCCGTCGCCGCCACATTCAACAGCAACGGTGGGGGGGGTCTCAGCGATGTCAGCGTCGTTAAAAAAACAAAACCCACACAGCAGTCTTTGTCTGAAGAGCAGAACAGAGGATCGTCTCCTTTGATGCTTTTCTGAAGCTGCAGGGCGAGTTGGGTATCTGACTCACTCACACCGCCTGGGGAACATTGACCTCGTTGTCATTCTTCCACACAGTCAGGGCAGAAGCTCCTCGTATACAGACCAACATCTGTTTGGACCAAGACCTTTGGTGTTGTCAGGGAAATGGATGCAGCTTTCTCCAAGTTTAAGCAATATTTCCCTGCTGGCAACACCGTTTTTAGATTAGAAAATCAGCTGATGGCCGAGGAAATCCGGTGTATATGTTCATGGTTGTGACAGGATTGTGTCTAATGATTTTGGGTGTCCCACAAGCCAGTGGTTCCCAAACTTTTTCACATCAAGGACCCCCTTAACTGACACAAATTAGACCCCCATTCTTTTTTTTAAGATTCTTTTTTGGGCATTTCTGCCTTTAATCACAGCTCAGACATGAAAGGAGAGGGGAAGATATGCAGGAAACCGCTGCAAAAATTTGAATAAAATTAGACCCCCATTTGATAGAATTTTTGCTTCTAGATGTTTTACTACACAAAGTGGATGAAGCCCATGATGAAAATACATTCTGTCGTTGTGTTACTTAAGGATGGAATTATATTGAAAATAAATGATTCCCCTTTTTGCTTGGGACTCCCTAGAACCCCCTCCAAGACGAAAGGTTACGGCAGTGGTTCCCAAAGTGTGGTCCAAGGACCCCTGGGTCACTTTGGGAACCACTGCCGTAACCTTTCGTCTTGTGTCACCATCTGGCCCAAATTCCCCTTCCTAACACGGACGTCAATTGCAAACGATTTCTGAAACCTAACAGACAAGATTTTGCCCAGAAAATTCTCTGGTTGGGCAAAGCAGAGAAAGGGGGGGTAACCTTTCCCCTTATGACGTCATAAAGGGAAGATTCCAGATCGGCCCATCTGAGCTTTCATTTTCTCAAAGGCAGAGCAGGATACCCAGGGCTCGGTTTACACCTGTCACCATTTCTAGCCACTGGGGGACCATAGGCAGGCTGGGGGAACGCATATTAATGTTAAAAAACCTCATAAAGGGACATTTTCATGCCACGGGACCTTTAAATTATTTCTTGGCCGACCTATATCTGTAATAAGCTAAAACTTGTTGATGCATCAACCAGGTTGTTTAAAGAAAATGTAAATTAAATGAACAAAAGGCAATGTAATTAACTTCTTGATTTGAATGAATCCACAACCGTTAAGAGAAACCTAACTTTTAATCCCTGATGGTCTCACTAGTAAAGATCTGAGGAAAACATTAGTATTTTGTTGTATTGTAGCCTCAACAAGCAGCTAGTGGTGGCTTTAGAATTGTTGTCTTTTATGTTAATAAACCAGAAAAAGCATGAAACAATAATAAAATATATTAAGAATGAAAGAGTCACATGAAAGCTAGACAGTTTGGTGACCGGGGTCAGACATTAATGGCAGCTTCAGGGCAAAAAGCCTTTTTAAAATTCATAAAACAACAAAGCAATTAAAAATAAATTGCCCTTGACACTTAAAAAAAAAAAAAAAAAAGGCTGTTTTGTTTTTCACCTTGCTCATATTTTATTAGTTGTGTCGACACACTTGAATGCAGCGGTTGTCCCCTATGGGCCGCTGTAGGTGTATTCGTGGCAGCCAATGAGCGGTTGATTCTTTCTTGTGCCATTTGGGTAAAAATAATAGAACAGTTTTTAATCAGAAAACCAACATGTTTCACGGCCTGGAGGAGGAAACGGCACCACGCAGCCAGAAGTAGATGAACAAACCAGAATAATATAGATGATAAAACGAGCAACATCGGAAAATAATCAAAGATGGAGGGAGGGGGTGTGAGATTTTTGACTTTTGTACAAGAGGAGGAAGTGAAGGCCTGCCAGCAGTTTCCAGCTGTACAGAAGTTAACTGGAGAATGCAATTTCTGAAGAAATTGTGGTGTGAATGCTGTATGTTGAAAGGCTGACGCTACACTGTGAATGTCATTGAAAAGTTGACTAACACCAAGAATGTTTGAAAGATATAATGATATAATATTTGTAGTTATGTGGCTTTAATTTGGATGAACACACACACACACACACACACACACACAGGATGGGACAGATGTTAAATATGTGTGCGCCAGATGGAGGAAAACAATTCCATTCACCATTTAAAGGTTAAGGCTGGTGTAATTATATACTGTTATTTAGGGCCAATTTCCAATTCTAATTTGCCCTTAAAGGACCAACATTAACAATGTGTTAAATATGCCCTAAATATTTCACACAGCCCCAAGACCAATGGTTCCTATATTAAATCTTTATAAACAGATCACATATATAAACTTTTCTTTTTTTGAGGTTAGCCTCAGTGATAGGGTTGGCTACCAAAACGAATGGCTTGTTCATGAAGGAACATGTCACCCAGTGCAACAGTGTGGCATTACAATAATGTAACACAATACTTGTTAGTAGATACATTCCCTGTTGGTTTTGGTCTTTTTGTGGGATTTGTTGACGATTAGAAAAATATCGCCAGACTTATCCTTTAAAAGTAGAATGACCCTTTTGTGAAAAGTAGTAAAATGCATCTAAAATAAGATGAATTATCAAGTTAAATGAAGCTGACAAAGACAGCTTTAGTTGAAAATGACATTAGATTAGCGACATCCTGTTGTCTTCAGTGAAGCCACGATGCAGATTTTCTCTCCCAGACTTGTTCAGCACCACCTTCAGCCCACCTTAACTCCCACCTTACCAGCCATTTCTGTTTCTTTGTCTACAAAACCTGCATTCAAGTCTGTCATTCACCCAGTTTATTTTCTCCTGCAGACTGCCTGCTGCTCTCTTACTGTAGTTGCTCACATGTGTAGGTGTGCACAGTCTCATACGTTTTTGTATCTTTTTTTTTTTTTTTTAATTAGAATTAGTGCTTCATTTGTTGCATTCCATTTATTTATTGAGTTCATACATGGATTTTTCTTTCTCTGCAAACACAATCCTCAAAAGTGGCTGATAAATGAAAGGGGTCTGGTTAATTCACGGAGAATGTTTTGCTGAAGAGAAGCCTGAGTTTCCTCCAAAACCATCTTTTGTGTTCTCAGGTAACGGAAAGACTGCAGCACACATAATGGCCCCCTTCCTCACTTTGAGTGCTCCATTTGTGCATGAGATTAGACCTGTAACATTGTCTCTGCTGGCTTAATAGTGATCAGTGTTTTCATGTTTAGTCCAACTACAAATATTCACATTTACAATGATATAGAACCGAGAAAAACAGCAAATCCTCACATTTGAGAGGCTTGTTTCTGTCAATTGATTAATCGGAGAATCAACTGTAGGTGTTTCCCAAGAAGCCCAAAATGCCCAAAATGCCGCCCTCAAATGTTTTTTGTTTTGTCGACAACTCCAATGTAGTCAGTTGACTGTCCCAGAGGAGTGAAGAAACTAGAAAACATTCACATTTGAGGAGCTGGAATCAGATAATTTTTCATAAAAAAATTACTTGAAGCGATTAATCAATTATCAAAGTTGTTAGCGATTAATTTATTGTTGACAATTAATTGGTTAAAGATCCCATGGCATGAAAATTTCACTTTTTAACATTAATATGAGTTCCCCCAGCCTGCCTATGGTCCCCCAGTGGCTAGAAATGGCGATAGGTGTAAACCGAGCCCTGGGTATCCTGCTCTGACTTTGAGAAAATGAAAGCTCAGATGGGCCGATCTGGAATCTTCCCTTTATGATGTCATAAGGGGAAAGGTTACCTCCCCTTTCTCTGCTTTGCCCACCCAGAGAATTTGGCCCCCCCATGAGAAAGAGAGAGACATCATGGCTTGATAACAAGTGAAGCATGACAGTTGGTCAAGGCCACACCCCCACCCTCCACGTTTCCCCCCCCTCTCTCCTCCTCAATAGCATTTAAAGCTACAGACACAGAAATGGCACATCCTAAGGAAAGCTCATTGTGGGACTCGCTCTAGTGGCTGTAATTCTGCACCAAGGCTGAATTTAGGGAAAGAGACTTCAGATACAGTATTAGGGGACCACTAAGGCCTATATAAAAGAGACTTCAGATACAGTATTAGGGGACCACTGAGGTCTATATAAAAGAGACTTCAGATACAGTATTAGGGGACCACTAAGGCCTATGTAAAAGAGACTTCAGATACAGTATTAGGGGACCACTAAGGTCTATATAAAAGAGACTTCAGATACAGTATTAGGGGACCACTAAGGTCTATATAAAAGAGACTTCAGATACAGTATTAGGGGACCACTAAGGTCTATATAAAAGAGACTTCAGATACAGTATTAGGGGACCACTAAGGCCTATATAAAAGAGACTTCAGATACAGTATTAGGGGACCACTAAGGCCTATATAAAAGCATCCAAAAAGCAGCATGTCGTAGGACCTTTTAATCGATTGATCGTTGCAGCTCTTATTCTAATTCAGATTTGATAAAACAATATTGAACCCCAACCCTAACTACAAGTAACCCAAGCTAACAATCCTGATGCTTTACACCTAACTACATAAAAGCTGTAATGCACCACATCGGCCAGAAGCCTAAAGATTTTCTGGCCTTCTTTTTTTTTTTTTTTCTTCATTTAACTCTACCGCGCTCTGATTTATGTACGCTCATAGTCGTCTGTATTGAACAAAACAAAGCTGGCATCCCTAGCGAATAATTTATGGTTTACATAGTGCAGTGGGACAGTAAAATAATTGACTGAATGCACCTTGACGCTCACAAGCTTCTGCGTCTGGCTTTTACTACCCAGCACTGTACTGGACACACACACACACACACACACACACACACACACACACACACACAGAGTTACTGTACAGGCAGACTTTGAGTCGGGCAGGATAAGTGGAGGTGACAGGGCCAGCTGTGCTGTGTGAGGTCCGGGCTCGCTGCAGCGCTGGGGGCTCTCAGCTATGCTCTGTGTGTGACCGTGTCACCCTCAGTTAGGTGTCAAGCCCACCATGCTGCTGCGCACACACACACACACACACACACACACACACACACACACACACACACACACACACACACACACACACACACACACACACACACACACACACACACACACACACACAGGGCAATAAAACTGAAGGTCAAGCAACAAACCCCGCTCTGCTGCTGCCGTCACTCCCCTCTCCGTCAGGAGAAATGTCACTTATATTTTTATCTGCTCCCCTCTGCTGCATCCTTTCTCTCCTCTTTCTCCCTCCCCCTTTCCTTCTTCTCTTTCTTTTTTTTCTCTCTCTTTTTCTTTTAATTCACCTTCTCTTTTTCTGTATCTCTCTCCTCTCCCTTGTTATTTTTTTTTCTCCTTCTCCTTAAACTCTCACTTCTTTTCTGTCCACGTCTTCTTCTCTCATTAATCGTCTTCTCTTTCCTTCACGTCTTCTCTTTTCTTCAGCCTTCCATGTCCGCACTCATTTTTTATTATGGAAAATTCTGCCTTTTTAAAACCCTCTGAGGTCCAAGGGCTTTTGTAGATATCTTCTTGAATTCTCCTTTTTAAGTTTTTGCATATAACTGATCCCCACGTGTTTCATATCAAAATGTTCCAAACAAACTCAGCTTTCTGCATAGTGACGGCCAAAATTGTTCCAGAGCAATGTGTAAAGAGATAATTTGGCACTAAAGCGGAGATATTTTTCAAATCTCTTGTGAAAACGTACCTACACTCAGTTGTTTTGGTGCTTGAAATGAGTTAAAGTCTTGGGTTCACAAAAAATAGCGTAATACATGAATGAAATGTTAAATAAATGTCTAAAATGACATTTTGTAACGTCGCTTTTTGAGTAGGAGTGTTGTCAAACATCGCTTAGATTCGCCGGTGTCTCTGGCCCTACTTTTTCGGAGGCAGAAATGAAGGATTCAATCAAGTTCGCTGCTCGCTGAAGGATCTCTTGAATTCTTTTTCATTTAATTTCTGCCAAGAGGCACTTATATTCAGACAGCTTTCTTTTATTCTGGTAGATTTTCCAGTGAGTATATGCATGTGTCTGTAGACACAAACACTCACACAGGCAGAGTGTGTTGGAGTGGCAGCTGGAGACATTTTCGTCTCAGACTTAATTGCGGCGTAGGCAGGTTGGGTTTTCTTTTCCTCCACATTTTCTCTCCGTTGATGTTTTTTTCTTCTTCTTCAATATCAGTACTTCTTACACACATGAGCAGATGTAATGCCACCGTGTTCAGATCATTTGAATGTCCTGATTTCTTTATTATAAATATACAGAGCCCTCGAATGGTTTGAGCAGCTACATGTGTACACACTAGGGGTGTAAGAAAAAAATCGATACACTTGAGTATCGCGATATTTTATTTAGCAATACTATATCGATTTTCAAAAACGCAATATCTATTTTTATTTATTTATTTATTTTTTTTGTTTACGTGCAAAAATATTCATGTAAGACAGTGGTTCACGTTTATGTTGTGTTCAAACCCCCTACCGCTAGATGGCTATGCAGAGATGCATTTTCTGTGTACTGAATTGTTTACCTAAATTAAACTTCTTTGACTTGTATGTACATCATGTCTTTTTTTAAATATTAGTTTTTCAAAAATTATACTTAAAAAAAATCCCAATATATCGCCTTACGCACAGTATCGTAATATATTGAATCGTGACCCATGTATCGTGATACGTATCGTATCGCCAGATTCTTGCCAATACACAGCCCTATGTACAAGCACGTGATTTCATTATTTAGGTGAGTAAAGCTGCACAATACAGGCACACACAAATAATAAATAAAAGTGCAATCGATGTGCATTAAATATTCCAACTGGGAGATAAATCGTAATCCGTGTTGAGCAAATGTTTTCAAAGTAATTGCTTTCTCAACGCTTCAATAAAAAGGTCCAGATGTTTAGCTTTTAGAATGTGTGAAAGATGTTTTTCTGATGTGACTCTAATTTGTAGTCATTTTGCATGCTTTGCTCAAAAAGCTGCATGAAACCCATTTCTCTCTGGTTAATTAATGCGACAGAGCTCATGCATTCTTTTTTTTGAGATTTCAGCGGCCGGGGGTTGCAGTTTTGACAATGAGACAATGAAAGCACTGTGGAGCCGAGAACCGTATTAATGTATGTAAGGGTCAAAACCAGAAGGATAAATTCCTTTTGAAATATCATGGAAGAGAGAAATGGTAGTAAAAGTGTGGAGAGGGGGGGGAGCATCAATAAGGCAGGGAAGAAGTGGGTGGAGTTATATTTGGCTGGAGGTAAAAGTCAGTGAGGGTGTGACTGGCCCACTTGAGTTTGTCCAAAAACTGGAAGTGAAGCTCTCTTAGAAACTACGTTGGAAATGTTTTGTTAATCAACACCCAAGGAAAGATGTGAACTCCAACGCCCAAGGAAGAACTGCGGTGAGAAACATCCAATCAGTGAGCTTCAAATTCTGTTGCTGTACAGCTAAACGGTTCAGCTTCGAGAAATTCGTGGAACGTTGTAACGTTCCACGAATTTCACGAATTGTAAGGCTGCAACAATAACTCGGCTCTTTTCATTACCACTAATTTGACTATTATCTTTTCAATTAATCAATTAACTGTTTAGTTTAACCCTTGTGTTGTCTTCCCGTCGACCGTGAACCTGTTCTCCTTCCGGGTCAAAATTGAAAATTAACTTTCTTTTGAGCGTTTTTTCCCCCGTTGCGTTTAACGCTTTTTATTAAAAGTTTTCTTCAATTTTTTTAACACTATTCATAGTCAATAACCCTAATCTATATGACATCATAGCTTATTTTTTGAGTTTTAAAAAAAGAGAAGATCAGAGGATGTTGAGTGGATCACAGTTTATGTCAAAGTTATTCAGGATATACTGTTTTAAAACCCTTTACATTGTTTTTCAAATGCTATAAAATTGCATAAAACACCCAAAATTCAATGTAGGTAATCATTATTTTGACCTGTGAAAAATGTCACATGCATGCATCCAAGTTATTTTGGGGAAACTCATATTTTTGATATAAAAAAACTGTGAAAATGGGTCAAATGTGACCCGAGGAAAACACAAGGGTTAAAACAGCGTCCTGACTACACTTTGACATGAACCAGTCTGTGATTATCCATCAACATCCTCTGATCTTAACTATTAGATACAATAAATCATAATTTCTGCTTTTTTTTAAATTTTTTTTTACCACAATCGTTTTATTGCCTACTGGTGTTACCTTTTTAATCTTCCAGTTGCTGCTTTTTCAGTTTTTTCCTTTTTGTCTGTTGTCTCCATATGTTCAGACTCCGCTACATTCTTGTCTTTTTAAGAGCAGATACATTAAAAAGGGGAGTATATACAGTGTGTGTGTGTGTGTGTATGTGTATGTATGTATGTGTATATGTGTATGTATGTGTGTGTGTGTATATATATATATATATATATATATATATATATATATATATATATATATATATATATATATATATATATATATATATATATATGACTACTAGAATTTGTCGATGGAAATCCATGTGTAACAATATGTAATAATATTGAGGAGGTGACGCATCGTGATTAATCGTGATATCGAATTGATTTCAATCGTTGACAGGATAATTGCAATCAAATTGAATCGTGAGACCAGTGAAGATTCCCACCCCTAGTGCCCATGGATGTTATTATTATATATCCATGGTCCTGCCCTGCCATTTTGACAAAGGCTACGCTAAGCTAGCTAGCCTGTCAGTTTGCGCATAGATCAGTCGATTCAATGAATCGGGTTTTGGTGACAGATGGGTTGAAGTTGTACGTAGTGTGTGGATTGTTTGTGTAGATTGTGTTTCATAGACGATCTGGCAACTTGGGTGACGTCAGACAAACATACAAAACGTATGGTTTTGTTTGTGATGAATAGTCGTTATGTAGTTTTGAGGATCATGCAAACTACGGGGTTTTCGACAGAAAAACCAGAAGGCCGCCGGGAGATGCAAAATAGTGGGGGGGTGGAGGGAGTCAAGATCCTCCAGGAAAAAACATTTCTTTATGGATCTGGCTTCGTGCATTGTATGTTTGAAACGAGAAATATATGGTGGCCGACCAGGGCAAATGTCCTAAAAACATCCATAACTTCCATCTGGAGAAACGTGCTGCGAATACAGAAATTACTTAAAAAAAACTCTAAAAACACATGCAACTGAAAAAACGCTGCATATCTAGTCAACACAATGGAAGTTCTCCAGGCCATCCGAATTGACAACATAACATGACAGATGACATTGCAGAGAGATTACATTCATTAAGGACTTGATTTTCCTCCTCGCCTTTTGTAAAACAGAAAATGAAACGGCAAAAATACATAAATGACATAACTAAATCTATTACAGACTGTGGCCGGATGCGACTGTGGGGCAGACAAACATTATTAGACACTCATGAGGTCAACAATAGATTATGGTTGTATAATATAAGCAGCAAAGCCATCACTGCTAAAGTGGATGGACTACAGTATAGAGCATTATGTTTATGTATACCAGCTTTTTAGTCAACCTTCAAAATGCAGTCGGCTAATGGAAGCAGAGAGACACCGCTGGAGTTCAGAAGAGAAAAACTCACACTTGCATACTGTGTTTTAAACTTTGCATTGTATTTACATATTACATTGCATGTATTATTATTTTTTTTGCATGTTTTGAGGGTTTGTGTCTTTACTCGTTTTTGTATTTGCAGCATGTTTCTGCTAATAGAAATGGGAAGTGTTTGGGGCTGTTGTGGCGCGTTTGCTCTGGTTGGCCACCGTATGAAAAACACTGTTGTCTAAAGTACCGTTTTATGATCTAGATGTTTTGCTGTTAGGATTTCCTTTTCATTGGAACTAAGAGGTGTGTAAACATTTTGGCCACATGATGTGCTTCCACTGCCAGTGGCTCGGCCTAGTTTCTTTTTCTTCAATATTGCAACTCGGATACTAATGGGTCATCCATGTGGAGCCTGTGGTTTCAAAGTAATTGTAATTTGACGTATAAAAAAAGATTAGGATTTTGACCGTGTGAATCAAATGGAAGATGTCTTCTGATGTGTGACTTTAACTTGAAGCTATTCAAAAACTGCATGAAACACATTCTCTCCGGCTAATTATCATTGCAGGCTTTTGCAATTTGGACATATTATCTTCCGGTAGTTAAGTGACAATGAAAGTAGTGTGTTGCACTCTGAGGAGCTGAAGCTTGTATAAATTAGTGTAAGAGATCAGATACACAAGGACAAACTCATGTGAGTCATATTATTATAGAGAATACTAGAAGAATACTAGAAATGCATTATTAGAGGGGTCATAAGTGCCCATCTGTCACCGTAAATTGACTTATAACACACATAGATGTGATTATAGCACGGTCACATGTTTCGGGAAAACCTCACACATAGTTTTGGTAAACAGATTAATCACTCTTTGAAATAATTTGCAGAACTGTAATGTTATGGCCAGTCCCGTACACTGTAAAACTTTTCACCGTAAATTTACTGTAATATACTGGCAGCAGCTTCACCAGTAAATTGTTTATTTACAGTACGCATGCAAGTTATTTTACTGTAAATAGACTACGGAAGAGGATTAGGGCCATATGTGAAAAATGGATTTGAGTTCTGAGTTTAGAGTCATAATTATAATATAATACATTAATACACATCCTCTTCCGTAATAGACGTACAGCTTCTTACGTATTATTTAAATTTACAGTAAAACACTGGCTGCAGTGTAGTTCCCGCCTTTTCCTTTATTTTTCCAAGATTCCCAAGGGAGCATTTGATGCAGTGGTTGATTCAATTTTGTGAGACACTGCTCCATTATGATCCTTATGCAAGATTCTCAATATGTTTTTAGTGTCATGCGCATGCCTTACTAAACCAGTTTATGCATGCGTTGCATTTGTAAATTAGCCAATAAAACCGCAGCATTACAGTAACACTTTATTACACTTTTGTGCAAAACAGTTTCATGTTGCCAGCGAAATGTAATATAAGGAAAACAGCAGAGTTCAGAATTCTATTTCAGTCATGACTCATGAGTGTAACTACACACAACAGCACAGAGCTGTTTTCCCCTTTCCATTCTTTATGCTAAGCTAAGCTCACCGGCTGCTAGCTGTAGCTTCATTTTTATCGTACAGACATGTGAGTGGTGTCAATCCTCTCATCTAAGTCTTGGCAAGATAGTGAAAAAGCTTATTTCCATTATTGTCTACGCCAAGGAGGTTAGGTTTTCGGCTCTGTTTGTCCGTTGTTTGTTGGTTTCTTTGTCAGGAGGATTACGGAAAAACAACTGGCCCGATTTTTATGAAACTTGGTGGAAGGGTGAAGCATGGGCCAAAGACGAACCCATTCGAGTTTGAAAAGTATCCGAATCACGGGGCCGATACACAAATTATTTGTCACTTTCGTTAACATTGCTAGATAGGGCATTTGTGCTGCATTCATCTGGCGTTGGAATAATCTGAAAAGTGAGTTTCTGATTGAAACACTGCACACTGCATTAACATTATGAAAAAGGCATGGCCTGGCGGAGGTTTGCGCTCTCAGAGTGCCCTTCTTGCTTAACTGTTGTGTTCATTGTTAGCTAACTAGCAAAGCCTTATAACACACATGGCAGGCAGGAATTTTCTGTTTGGGTTTTCAAATCTGTGACTTTTGTTCATAATCCAGGAAGTATAAAGACAGGTTTTTCTGGAAATTTTTCAGTTCATGCAGCATGTTTTCACACTGTTGTCCCATTGTTTTGCAGTGTGTCAGATTTGGATGTGGTTAATGAGTCGTGAACATTTTGTGAACTAAGGTGTGTCTGCAGCCTATCAGCGGCTCTTTGGACCGTCCACCTTTGGACTGTGAAGACAAATTGGGCAGGAGGTTCTTTAGGGAACAGTTCAAGGATACATAAAGCTATTAACACGCTGAGGTGTGTGTGTGTGTGTGTGTGTGTGTGTGCACACGCTGTAGGCGAAGCTAACTAAGAGAACATTCCTCCATATTAGTGATAATATCATCTAATATTAATGCAATGAGGTTCCTAAGCTGCTATGTCAATATTGAACTCCAGAGCTGCTCTTCCTGCCTGCCTATCTCTCTCTCTCTCTCTCTCTCTCTCTCTCTCTCTCTCTCTCTCTCTCTCTCTCTCCAAAACACACACACACACACACACACACACACACACACACACACACACACACACACACTCACTCTCTCTCAGAGAGTACACCAGACCTTTGATTTGCAAAAAGGGAAATATTTATGACCAGTTGTTAAAGCTCTCTTGGGTACAGTGTTGCCCGGGTATGAAAGTATATTAATGACAATATGTTAGAGAGAGCACAACACACATTCTGAGCTGCAAGTCAACCAGCGCACAATTTCCTAAGAGCACAATCAGATTTGAGTGTGCAATCCTGATTGTGCGAGCGGTCGTTACTGAATCTGCCTTCTCGGTTTTTCTCCAGCAGTTTTGGCTTCTGTGGGACTTGAAATCGCAAGAGGTTGCTTGCCAACCATTTTTGATCTGCAAGCAAGAGTCTTTTTAAAAGTCCACACAAGGAAAAAAGTCAGTATATTGGCAACCACATGACTATTTAGGACAACTTGTTTTATGCCTATGTGGCTTAACTTTTAGCCTAAGATTTTAATTATTGTGGGCATGTGTATAGCACTGTAAATTGTTTAGCCAAATTCTGGTGACCCAACTGACCCTCTCACTGCCGCTTTGTATATTCATTTGATCTATATACAAAAAAAAAATTGTTTTCGTAACTGATGCACTTGATGTTTAAGACTCTTTGACTGCAGTGTCATCACCTTTTTGTCTTTTTGAAATACTACAAATGAAATTTGACTTATATCAAGTTGCAACTTTTATGGTAGAAATTTGAGGAAACATTCTTAACATACCAGTTGTCTCTACCTACATATCGTTGAAACCTCATACCTCTATATTTCATAATTTTATGCTATTGGTCTCTCTTTACGTCTGTCTGTGGGTTTTTACAAATATTTAAACAGTGACGATGCGATATCGTCTGACTTTGTCTTAGCTCAATAAAATGTATAAATCAGCCTCCTTTTTGTATTCCCTGAAAAACAGCGGTTTTGGAAATACAAGGTTTTCACCTGACAGCGACGATATCCATCCAGCTGTTGAAACATGCAAAACATTTCTTTTAACTCTGTTTTAACCCTTGTGTTGTCTTCTGTCGACCATGCAACTTTGTATTTTTCTGGGTCGAAATTTCTGTCTTTTTATACACTTTTCTCGACGTTTTTGCGATTTGGTTCCAATTTTTTTTGTCACTTTTTTGTCACTTTTTTTTGGTGTTTTTTTAATTATGTTTTTGTCACTTTTTTTAAGTGGCCATATTATGCTCATTTTCAGGTTTTTAGCTTTAGGTTTAATTTTCAAAAAACAGCATATTTTTGTTGTACTGCACATTGCAGAGTGAGACATCTCAACTTCTGTAAGATCTTTGTTGTCAGTCGCACATGCGCAGTAGCTAGGTAAGGATTAACTGAGCTAGCTAGCTGTTTCTGCAACTTCAGCCTGTACGTGGCAGGATTAGCCGGGAGACTTCTTCTAAATGAGGGCGCACTTCCAACTTTGTGTGGAATACCTGCAGAACAGGGACATGGAAGTAGTTCTATACAGTTTATTTTGTAGATTAGCGTGAATTTGTGTGTGTTGTAGCAGTGTTTTGCCATTGAGAACGAGCTAGCATGCTAACAGTTAGCCCCCTAGGCTAGGGTTGGGTACCAAACCCGGTTCCACTATGGATCCGGTTCCTACGCAAACGGTAGTATTCGGACCGGATTACAACGCAAATTTCGGTTCCGACTGAAATATTTTCACTCTGTAGCTCCGGACAGCGGCAGACTCTTCTCTTTCTCCCTTTTCTGCCGAGTGGCGCACGTGCCCGCTCGCGGTGTGAACCGCGTGTCTGCGCTATTCCCCCGGCATGCACTCTACAATCACTGCTCATAGACGGCTTTTTGTACGCGCTCTGAAACGAACGTAAAAATATCACACTTTCTCTGTAGTCTACTGTTAGCTAGCTATCGTAAATGTAGGCTACTTTTAAAATGCCATATTTTCCCTCTGGGCTCACCAAAACGGACGTAAAGGCATATTAACCATTCACTGCACGTGATCGCTAGTAAACATATTACACTTGCTCTGCTACTCTATCATTCAGGACAAGACCCTGTAGCCTGGTGGTGGGGGAGGCGGGACAGCCTCCCCAAATTGTCTGCCCTTTCAAACTCATACCTGTGTGTCCAGACCTCTTGGACACCATCTGAGAGAGTTTTCTCCTGTGCAGGACATGCCATACGTCAGGAGAGGTGTAGTATCTTGCCAGAGAAGGCAAATATGGTCATTGTTTTGCAAAAGAACTGCTAAAGTTTGAAGCTGGTTGGCATACCAACTCAACATTTATTTAGTTGTTATTTATTAATAGTGTAACTGTTATTTGTTAAATTATTGTAGTTATGTGTTAGGTGACTTAGGTTTACTTATATATCTAAGTACTTTAAAATGTTAATATATTGTTACATTTAAATAATTTTCAATGAAAAAAAAACCCTCCATAAAAGATCCTTTCTTTGATGTCATTTTTCAGTTTTTCAAGAATCGGTTTAGGAATCGGAATTGTTTTAAAAGTACCGGTTCGGCATCGGAATCGTAAAAATTCAAACGGTACCCAACCCTATCCAAGGCCCCTCGTCTCGGCTAGTTACATAGAAAGCCGTGTAGATTTTGACCTGCTCACCCGGAGACTGAAGGCAGGACACGTTCAGAAACCGTATCTCACTCTAAACAACATGGATGGGTTTTTTTTTTAAAGTTAGTATGTGTGTGGAAGCACCAGAGACACAAAATAACACCCCAAATCCCAGAAAAAGTGATTTTTTTTCATAATATGGGCACTTTAACAAGTTTTTGTCACCTTTGGCAATGTTTTTAATGGGTTTTTTTGTCCCTTTTTTTTTTCAGCATTTAAAAAAAATGTTTTTTTGTCGATTTCTTTTCCTGCGTTTTTGTAACTTTTTCCAACATTTGTCACTTTTTCAACATTCTTTTGTCATAGTTCTGATATAGAAAGTTTTTGTAAACGTGTCAAATTTGACCCGAGGACAACAGGAGGGTGAAGTAACGCATAATGTAGCCCTTAAAAAAAATGTTTATAGACAAGCTTGTTCTGTAAGGTGACGCTGTCTATATCTCATGCTCATGTGAAGAGAGAGTGAAGGAATATGAAACTATGACTTGACTCTTTTAATTGGTCGTCTCCATGTCGGTGGAGCAGACTGATGGCGGGCCGACTGATTTCATTCTGCCTGCAGTCGTTGACCGGATCATGTGACGCACAGAGGCACAAAAACACAATTTCATGTCCCAGGTTTAACCCATGACACAGTCCCAGTTTTCAACTTATTGTCTCGTCTTTGGGATCCGTTACGACTCAGGATTTTGTCCATCCTGCTTTGAGAGAGCCAGTGAGCCCGTTGACGGACATCGCGGACAATATCTTTTGAGTTGTGGACAAAACAAGACATTCCTCTTGGGCTTTGGGAAACACAGGTCGACATTTTTCACCATTTTCCGACATTTTACAGACCAAAACAAAAACAATAATGTCTTTAATCCAACTGAAAAATATGCATGTACTCAAATAGTCATGGGCCGGTATACGATAAGGTATGATAACCTTAGCAAAAATATCACGGTTAGATGGTATTGCGGTACTGCAATTACAGCTTTATAATGTTTTTGTTTTTTTTAAATGTCTTGGTAAAAAAAACTATTTATTTTCTTCCATTGAATACAATCGTTTTTTATTTTTTAAACACACTGCACACTGGCAAGGAGACAGATTACTAAACTGCACGTTCTGTCCTTGACCGCTCATAAAACGTAGGAACGGTATGACAGAAAATGTTAGTGGTTTTGAAACCTCGACTCTTTCAAACCGCGGTATACCTTGAAACCGGTAATTGGCCCATGCCTATACTCAAAGCTAAAGGTGCAGGTCAGTGAACGCATCAGCCAGCTCCTAATAATAACAGTAGACAATCATCCATGTGTGTGTTTTAGGGGGATTTTTGTTATTTAAAACATACATCCTTTCCTAATGTGCCCTTCTGTGAATTGCTTCCTTTGTCCGTCAAAATGTAGCAGTGCAACTTCATGTGAAAATCATATGATAACAAGAACCTCACACGCACGCACACGCACGCACACGCACAGACTGCAAACGCACAGTATACACATCTAACACACAAACACACATGACGAAGTCCAAAAATATGTCTTTGTCCCGTTGGCCCTGGGCCTCCTGACCTCGTTAACTCACCCAGATTTCAACCAATCCTCACATCTGTCGGATGCTGTTCAGGCTAAAAGATGTTAAATCGTGTGTGTGTGTGTGTGTGTGTGTGTGTGAATGTATTTACATAAGCAAGCAGACGCTCTCTACTAAAACGCTTAACAATGCAGCTGCTTTTGATTTCCTTGCTGAAGTTCTAAGTCATATTTTGTAATTTTAATAATCTGTGATTTAAAAGATTGCTTAGAGGACCACCAACTACATTTTCAATTCACCTCTATTGCATTAGGATGGTGGCATGAATCTGTCTTGGTCACGTGTCAAACTCAAGGCCCGCGGGCCACATCCGGCCCCTCGCAATTTTCTGTAATTACGCAACACTCGATGCAGTACTTGGCAGATTTTGCCGACTTTGAGACTCAGAACTTCCCACACATACTTAGGTTTTTTTGCTGTCTTTTTTTAGGGCTTTATGTGGGCTAAATGTGAAAGTATGTGAAACAATAGCAATAAAACAGTCAAAAATATACTTTTTTTTTTCGATTTAATAAAAGCATGTCAATAAACTAAACATGTCTGGCCAATGATGTGATTCTCATTTTCCAGTGTGGCCCTCAGTGAAATAGAGTTTGGTTAATCCTGAGCACATAAAACCTAAACTATCTAAATACTATTAGATGTTAAGGGAGGATTAGTCTATATCATTGACGTTCCACTTCCAGGATTGCTCCGGTGCTGCAGAAAATACCGCCCGATGCATGTATGCGCAATTTCTTCAGCTTTCTTTGTGTTTTCTTTTAAACTTTAAAACGGTGGGTTTCTGAGGACTGTGGTTAACTGCTCCTCAGATCTCTGCAGGGTAAATCCAGACGACTATTTTACAGCGGCTCCGTGCGGAGCTTGGCACCGCCCATGACGACTGTGATTGGTTTAAAGAAATGCCAATAAACCAGAGCACGTTTTTCTCCCATCCAGGAATGCTGTGTGGACTAGCCAGACCCTCCTCTGCGCCGCAGCGTGTGGATGGTCTGGTAAAGCGAGACTAAAGGCCCTTTTATGCTTCTGCGTCGAATCGACAGCGTACCCCAGCAGACCCCTCTGCGTCTACGCCGGACCCTACGCCGTAGCTTGACGTGCACCTCACGAAAAATATAACTACACGTCGCAGCGATGCACGTCGCTCGGCCGTGGCGTGGTAGCGTTGCATTTTCCCCGACTCATTTCCTGGTTCTCCTTCTCCATGAACAACATGGAATCAAGGAGAGGGTTAACGTCTCCTGCTCCAGATTTCCCACCGTGGTCAGAAAGAACAGAGGAGACACTTTGTTTCTCTCACTATGGCTCTAGAGTCGCTACTTGCTCCAAAACTAATCGCCGTCACTCTCTCACTTCTCCCTCGATCTAACACACTGCCCACACACACACACACACACACACACACACACACACGCCAGCCCAATGCACACACCAGCGCACAAGTATAAACACCAGGCCACTTACGTAGGCTACGGCGAAAGCTCTGCGTGGAGCCTCCGCAGAACCATAAATCGGCCTTAAGGGAGGGTTGTCTTTTTTGCAATCTTGGTGAACTGACCCTTGAACTGAGCCATTTGTTTCTTCCTCGTGATATGTTCTGCTCTTCCCTCCACTCCTCCCTGTTGGCTGCTAATAGATGTAGAAATAGCAGTTCCACACTCTTCTGCTGTGAGATGCTTTTGATAAAAGACTCAGATGAAAGGGGGATTCAGTAGAATCGTTCTCTCTTCTCCATTAAGGCGCTCTCAGAGTGTCGTGGTTTCACATCTCGGGGCCGACGGAGCCGCAGCTTTCCTGCACAGTCAGACTGGTGTGAAGTGTTCAGCGTTCAGAGTACGTCGCTATATTACCGTGTTTTATACCATCGTTACATTTATGTCTACATGCGCAAGTGTGTGTTTGGCCTTTATCAAACCTTTTAACGCCCACGTTGAACACCAAGCAGGGTCAAGTTGCAAAAGCAGACACAATGACCCCCGGGGTGAAATGAAATGCTATTATTATTCCTACTGATTTTTTTTTTTTTAATGATGATTAGAGAAATACATTTTTGTAATCGTAGTTACATGTAAATAGATAAAGCCTGTAGGTTACTAAAGTGTAGACACCTGTTCACTTGTTTTTATTTTTGTGATTTTAAATGTTAAAGGTGCCGTAGGTAGGATTGTGAAGATCCAGGACTTAGCCAAAAAATTTGAACGTCGACAACTTCTCAGTCCCTCCCCCCCTTTCCGCTAAAGCCCAAAACGGTCTCCTAAGCCCCTCCCCCCACAAGGGAGAATGAATGCGTGTGCATGAGCACTGATTGACACTACAGTCTAGGAGTCTGATCTGTTTAGTTGATTTCAAATGAATTCATCCAGTGAAACCGTATTGTGCCAAAAACATTACTGCAGACAAACACACACACACACACACACACACACACACACACACACACACACACAAACAAACACTGTTCTGGTCTTAGCTTCTTTTATTTGGGAAACACAACTTTTCAGTCTCTGTTAGACACTATACAAAACTATAGAACCTCCTGGCCAATGAAACCATTTCTTATATTGACCAGGGCTGCAACTAACAGTTATTTTCATTGTTGATTAATCTGTCGATTATTTTCTCGATGAAAGGATAAGTTGTTTGGTCTGTAAAATGGTCAGAAAATGGTGAAAGATGTGGATCATTGTTTCCCAAAACCCCAAGATGACGTCGTCAAACTCAAAGATATTCAGTTTACTGTCATTATCAAAATAGTTATTTAATAGTTAACAAATAATCGATTAATCTTTGCAGCTCTAATAATGAAATTAACATACTTATAGGTTTTCCTAATTCTTCAATAGGACATTTGCAATATTTCAAGAACATATACCGATGTGTACCTAGGTTTCCATATTGATACCAAAACAATACTTTTTTTTAGATACCTTGAAACCAGAGATCTTCAACAGGGGGTCCGGGGCCCCTAGGGGGTCCTCAGTGTTACTGCAGGGGGGCCGCCAAATTGTACATCTTTTAATTTTTTAAAAACGGTTGAAGACCCCTGCTTTAAACGATACGAACCTCTTAACAAAAGAAGTCAACATTCTTAAATACTGTTGAAACACAAAAACTTGATGAAATAAGGTATACCAGTGGCTAAATTATAATTTAATTCCGCATATACGTATATGATCACCGTGCAATAGGGCTGGGCGATAGGGAGGAAATCAGATATCACGATATTCTTGGCCAAATACCTCAATATCGATATTGCGGCGATATTGTAGGGTTGACAATTGGTGCTTTAACAAATTATCTTCACACTTAGAGTTTAGATAAGTAATCATCAGTATTGTGGACATAATGTCTAAGTGGGGAAAAGGCAAATAATAGAATAACTACAACAGTCTGGTAAGTTCAGAAAAGTACATCACTTTACTGTAATGCAGCCTTTAAAACCAGGAAAAGACACTTATGCCATATCACGATATTACGATATCCAAAAAAATCTAAGACGATATCTAGTCTCATATCACGATATCGATATAATATCAATATATTGCCCAGCCCTACCGTGCAAGTTGGCAAAATAAAATAAAAAAAGTATTTAATGCCAGCTTTTGACAGTTTTTGGACTCATTACAGTCAGTACACAAATATATACAGTACTGTTCCTAAAAACTCAACTTCTTTGAGATGCAGGGTGTTCACCTGACAGCTAGCTTATGAATTACCTTTTTGCTGAAGTTTTTAAAGTTACGTTAAGCCCATTATGTGCCGACGTTTGTGATGAATGTACACTGCAAACTGCAGGTCAAAAGCCGATACCGATTTTTAGCCGATTCCGATTTCATTTTTTCTAACCACTTTACAGCACACACAAATATTTATTTTCTATCTTTTCTTTAATAGAAAATGTTACATTTTGCATAGAACATAGAACATTTTTTAAATAGATAATAGATAATAGATAATCGATCGCTATAAAATCGGCCAATTCCGGTCACCGGCCGGTCAATCGGTGCATCTCTAAATGAGACTTTAACCTCCTTCTTGTCCATTATTGATAGGTATTGTCTTTAAAGTCAATGACCAGGGGCGATTCCAGGATTTTTTAAGTGGGGTGGCACAGGGGAGGATCAATAATTGTATTGTATTTATCAGAATACAGCATAGAAAATCTGCTTAGAAATATAGGAAATAATGGATAGGATTGAACAACATAATGTAATACTGCTAAATAAAAGATCCCATTCATCATTAGTTTCACTTGTTTTCATTTTAAACAAATTATGTTATTAAGTTAGTAATGGAATGGAATGTTATTATATCCAAATGCAAGACACATTTTCTATAGGCTCAGCCACTTTTTAAAGAAACTATTCCAGTGCTTGTTCCATGGTATATCATTTTGATAAGTCATCATGGAAACATTAATTGGTCATGTGACAAGGGCTGGGAAAATTGGCAGAACAGGCGGCCAAGTGACAGTACTCTGATCCAATGGAAATCACAGTTGTCAGATTGACAGCACTCTAGCCCAATATATTTGGGGGGTGGGGGGGGGGGCACCAAGGGAGGCCTATCATATTGCCCCCCTCCTTCACATCTACACATGTGGTCATCTGTGAGTTTTAGGGTCAAGTGTAGCGCTTACATTGGCTTATTGCCGGACATGGACGGCCTTTTGCTTTAATCTTCCTCAGCGATCTTGGGCAGTTTATATATATATATATATATATATATATATATATATATATATATATGTGTGTGTGTGTGTGTGTGTGTGTGTGTGTGTACACACACACACACACACACACACACACACACACGTGCATACATAAATATAGAGTTAGTCAATTGGGCAGTTAGCATGAGGCCTCAGTAAAAGGCTGCACCAACCGTATATGGAGAGAGGGGGAGGAGACGTATGGAGCTTTCACAGCGGGGCAGTTTCTCTCTCGTGGACAATCGCTGCTCCATCACATCCTTTGTGTCTCAGTAAAGAAAGAAGACGTCCCTCTTCCTTCTCCAAAGCTGATATAATGCAACTGTGTGTCTTAACTCAAAGTGAATCATGCGCGCCAACTCCCAAATAATGACAAAGGCTGTGTGATAGGAGCCAATGAATGACCGTATATGTCACAATAAGAGTTTCCAGTTTCAGTAAGCGTACAGTGTTGGTATTTTAGCCACACTAAAGTCTCCAACAAGTCTACATTCATGTGCAGCTGTTTTGTGCTAATTCAACGGCAGTTCATACGTACACATACAGAAAGTAATGTGAGTACTGAAAACAGTGCTTTAATCCCATCTCATAATAAAACACAGAGTTTCAGTGATTTAAATCCTAACCACGATTCTGCTCTAGCCTTAAATAACATATTCATTGTTTAATCCTCTTCATACTGTAACGGAGATTTAAAGAGTGTGTGTGTGTGTGTGTGTGGCCTTTGTGTGAGCCATCTAAGCAGGTTTATTGTCGGAGCGTCTCGTCTCTCGAGTCAGCGATGGTACAGCTGTAACAATGGATGGGGGGGATGTTATATTGGAGAGAGAGAGAGAGAGAGCAAATAAAGACGAAATAAAAAGTGTGATATGGTTCAATGAGGGAATAAAATAATATGAGACTGAATGAAAAATGAAAAATAAATATTCACCAAACAGGGGGCAGGGAAAGGAGTAGTTTAGGCAGAAAAGAAACTGGAGAGGGCGGAGATAAGGAGTGAACGAGTAATTATAGGAAATGAATGAATTAAAGGAAATAAATAGAATAAAAAGGGTGTTATTGAGAGGGGGAGGGGGAGAAGAAAGGGTAGAAAAGGTATAAAGAGTGTGTGTAATGTGTCTCTAGCTGAAGGTCCATCCTCCCTCCGTTATGTCCGCGCTCTTTAACCCTCACACATACTCTGTATATGTAGCACTACAATGATCACATAAGGCCTCCATGAGCGAGTATGTGTATGTGTGCGGAGCCCTTTAGCTTTCTTTTGTCTCATCCAACATTTAAATCTCATAAGGAATTTTACCCACGTGCCCCGGCGGGTCAAGGGGGAGAGGAAAGCCGGGGACGGCCAAAGAGGTTTAGTCATCAACCTTCAAACCCAACACTCAGCGGGACATACAACACCCAAAACAATGTAGAATTAAAAAAAAAAAATCAATAATGAAGAAATGTCAGTGGCTTGTCCTTCGGCTTTTCTAGGCAATAACAAAACAATAATCAATAGAGGAGAGAGAGGGAAAAGTGTAAAAAACATAAACAGAAAGGTGCACTATAAGGATAATATAGGAAGATGTAATGCTGTAGTTTTTTGTCATGCAGGCGTAGTGGTGCTCGTACCGAACAATGAGGGTCGGGGGGGGGGTCACACATTAGGATTCAGCGCTCGGTCAGGTTGTGAAGGATGTGGATACCCTGCTGTGTCACCAAACCAAACTGCAGGGCGGATTTTGTGCCATCACATCTTTTCCTCTTCACATTTCATCCACATAAAGCTGTTTACACTCCTTTTTAAATGGGGATTTGTGAAAATGGTAGTAAGTATGGATGAATCTGAAAAGGCCAGTCAGGTGGTTTATTGTGACAAGTAAAAATAAGGTTTTTGGGAAACATAACACATATATTCATATGTTTGGGTTATTTTTTTCAGGTTTGACCTGCTGAGATCAGCTGTAATAACTGAGCTGTCTCTTAAAAAAAAAAAGGTGCATCCTTTCAACCCCACTCCTAATTAGATTACTCAATACTTTTGTTTTCTGTCATTTGAAGGCGTGGCCGAGATTTGGTGTAGTTAAAATTGACATAGTCTCGCTTTGCCAGACCTTCCTCGACAGCGCTGCAGAGGAGGGTCTGGCTAGTCCACACAGCTCAAAAACGTGCTCTGGTTTATTGCCATTTCTTTAAACCGATCACAATCGTCATGGGCTAAGCTCCGCACGGAGCCGCTGCAAAATAACCTCGGGAAGGAACTTGTTTTGGTGGAACGTGTGTATGTTCAAAAGTAGTTTTAGTCGTGCAACAGAAAACTCAGATTAGACAGATAGTCTAGCTAGCTGTCTGGATTTACCCTGCAGAGATCTGAGGAGCAGTTAACCATAGTCCTCACAAATCCACCAGAGTTAAAAATTCCAACACAAAGAAAGCAGAAGGTAACGGACATCGGCGAAAATACATGCATCCGGCAGAATTTCCCGCGGCACCGGAGCAATCCCGGAAGAGGAACATTGAGGATGTAGACTAAAACTGACACAATATTAACAAGCAACTGTTGTGTCTTACTCTAATTCTTCAGCAACTATTTTCCCCGATAAGGCTGTTTTTTTTGTGGATTACTCACAACACTTACAACCCACTTTAACACGTTTGGGAATTCATATGTACCTGAAGAGATATAGACGGGAAGACATCTGAAGACGACAACAGCTGCAGGCAGCAGGAGCCTTTTTGTTCCGTAGAGACTCAGAGGTAAATTATAAAATCTCAGTAATGAGCTACACCATTCATCCTCTAATGACCAAACTGTGGATATTCTTGTGTGTAGTGCTGTGAAGGGAATACGGTATTTAGAGACATTATCAGCAGGTTTTATTGTGCTCTCGCGTATCTCTGACTACAACATTGCTGCAATGAAAATACAAATTGTGAGACATCTAGAACTTAAAAAATGCCACCATTATGGTCACTCTCAGAGTCCCTCCATTTCAGGAGTTTTGTGTTAGATCTCAAAGAACTTCTGGTGCAGCAAGATCGGCCACAAGTCATGTTGTGTCTTCAGGAACCATGGCCTTGGTTTAATTATATCTGGAGCCTTTGTTTCATCCTCACTTTTTCCATCTCCCCCGCAGAAATGCCACGTAAGATTCATTAAAAGTGTGAGTGCACCAGAATAAGATGCATCCAGTGAAGATTAAACATCATCACATCTGTTCCGGACGGCCGATGCCCCTCATCTGTCCGCTCGGCTCCGCTCTGCCGTAAAAAAAACACATTTATTCTGAGCTTAGCGGAGAACCTCGAACCTCGCCTCTGGCTTTAATCACTGGCATTAAAAGCTTAAAACAAAACACCATCCCACCCCTCTGCTACTGTGTTTGGACCGAAGGGTGGAAGAGGGGGAGGTGTTGCCCCCCCAACAGTGCCTTTGGTGGCCGAGGTCCTGCCTGCACATATTGGATTTTCTGCTGTCCAGTAGCTCAGCTGTTCTCTAAGCATGATGTCACCGCCTCTATCTGTCTCTTTGGTCAGAGCCAGTTTTTTAATTCAAGTGAAATGTAGGTCGAGTGTGAAACAGAAGATGGGATAGGATCAGAAAGGAGCAGTAACTAGCTGCCTTATGCTGCCCCAAAACAAATAGGTGTGTGTGTGTGTGTGTGTGTGTGTGTGTGTGTGTGAGAGAAGTGAGTCATTGAATCCCAGTGTGTGTGTGTGTGTGTGTGTGTGTTTAAGTGCAGTAACGCTGTCTTATGCTTCTGCTGCCCCAAAACAAATAGTTTTTTTAATGCTGTGTGTGTGAAGTGAGTCATTGAATCCCATTAAATGTGTGTGTGTGTGTGTGAGAGAGAAGTGAGTCATTGAATCCCATTGGATGTGTGTGTGTGTGTGTGTGTGTGTGTGTGTGTGTGTTACAGTTACAGCTCAGTGTCCACTGAGTCCTTCAGACCGATCACCTTAACTTGTCGAAAGGTTTAACCTCTTAAATATTGTTGTCGGATTATTATATTATATTTTGGGATCAGTAGTTTATTCTGCTCCAGGACTGCATCTGCCTTAAAGGACACTTCCCGGTGTTTTTTTACGCCCAGTACCTAAATTAGTTTTAGTTAGTTAGTCAGTAATTAGTTTTCTATTTTTATACTGTTGTATGCTATAGAAAAGTAGCATTAACAGTAGAGCTCATTCATGTTGTTTATCATTTTCAAAACAATCTGGACATTCTTAGTATTTATTTGTACATACAAAAAAAGATGTAACTCTTAAAAAACTAAAAACAACATAAAGATAAGTGTAATTACTGTCTGTTAGTATGTGTGTTGGCTCATCTGTAGCATATTCAGCAGTATATCTTTACCTTTTCTCCCCATTTTCTGTTTACTTGCATGTAAGGAGCTGTTTTCACCACAGAAGGCTTTTTGTTGACAACGAACTGTGTTGAAGGATTTCCTTTGCTGGCAGAAAACAACATTTTCATGCATGGAAACATAAAAAAAGTGTGAAATCAGTCCAAACCCTTATTTTTTTTCAGAAAAAAACATGTTGGACTTTATTATGCAGTGAGAATTAATGTCCTTGTTTTGTTCTGGGTCATTGGTTTATTTTAGGGGATGTTATCCCAAGTTTAGATTGTGGTAAACATTTAAGGACTTTGTTGCATTCTTCCTGGAAGTGTTTGTTCAGTGTGAGAGACATCAACATGCAAAATGAGGATTTCAAGCCTCATTTGACTTGTGACCAGAACATTGCTGATTTGAATCTCTGGGGGGAAAAAAATCTGAGTCTGGAGAGACAAAAAAATGAGTTGTTCAGGTGACAAAGTTAGTGGGACCTGCTTGGTAGCCACCAATAGAAAACTGTGGGAGTACTCTGTCTCACAACGTTCAAGTGTTGAACTTTATGATGCTAAATACATTTTGATTCAGGTAAATCTAAATGATCCAGAAAGTAAATCTAGATGTGTTTTCCCAGAGTGTTCACAGGCTCATGGACCATTCGTAGATATAGCTACAAAATGAAAAACTTTTCCCCAGGAAACGTGTGTTCATGTGCCGGGAGTACTGCATAAGGAGACAGATGTTTTAATCCACACCACAATCTTTTTTTCTAATCTTCAAAAAAAGCCATTTGGTGCCTTAACTTAACTGTCGTCGCCACGTGGCGATCACATTTTGTCGGCTAAACTCAACTGCAATGGCCTCTGAAATGCTCTGCACCTCATGGTGACCGGAACCCTGCTCGCAGTAACCTTTTCTCATCTAATTTTAACTGTAAAGACCGCTACACGTAACTGTCATGTGACCCGTCGTCACGTGACTAGCCGGCAGTCGCCGTAATTTCGTAGGATATCATACGAATTGTTGTGCATACATTTTCGTACGTAATCATAGGAACCCGTTCATGAGATGGCTTTGGTTTTGTGAAATGCTGACTGGAGAAAAGGAAAGGTATCATTGAAATGAGTAGTGATCATCATCTGGGGAGCATGAATATCCACAGCAGATTTCATCAAACCTGCCCAGTAGTTGTTGATTTCTTGGTCTGGACTGAAGTGTTCAACAAAATGATGACAATAAATCGACTTGTTAATTCAAACTTAGTCTCGCATTGCCAGACCTTCCTCCACAGCGCTGTAGAGGAGGTTCTGGCTAGTCCACGCAGCATTCCAGGATGGGATATGGATGCTCTGGTTTATTGGCATTTCTTTTAAACTGATCACAATCGTCTTGGGCAGCACTAAACACCGGACGTAGCCCCGGTGCAGCTGCAAAATAGCCTTGGGAAGGAACTTGGCCAGCTAGCTGTCTGGATTTACCCTGCAGAGATCTGAGGAGCAGTTAACCATAGTCCTCATAAATCCAGCGGAGTTTAAAATTCCAACACAAAGAAAGAAAAAGGTAACGGACATCCGGTCGAAAAGAAGGATATCCGGCTGAATTTCCGGTGGCTCCAGAGCAATCCCTGAAGTGGATCGTCGTGGATATAGACTAATGCAAACTCAACACTTCCTGTAGATGCTTCACAATAAAAGCCTCCCTTCTCTCTCAGCCACCACTGTTACCTTTAATGTGAGTCAGGAAAAGCTCCGGCAGCCTATCATACTGTTAAGAAATGGAATGATTTCTGACCACTATGACAAACTCTACACTGCAATGTCGTTTTAATATTGATGGCGTCAAGACTAGACTCGGGTTAGTGCTTAAAATAACCCATCCTGATGAAGCCTGGATTATTCTCGTACACGTACAGATGCGGACACCATGGATGCCTCATAATTCTGGTTATTCTACTTTCTGGAGTCCGCTTGGAAGATGCGTTCCACTACAAATGTGTGTAGCTACCCAGTGATTCAGTTCCACTCCAAAATTCAATTTGATCTTTTTTGGCCCATGCTACACCAAGTGTTATGAAAATCAGGCCGGTAGTTTTTCCGTAATCCTGCTTAGAAACAAACCGAACACGGATGTCCGCAGAGAGCCTACCCATACACCCTCTGATGACCAAATATACGCCACACGGGCCCCTAGAACACTCGTGTATGCAGAAAATATAATCCAGTTCTAAGAAAGAGCTCCAGATTGGCTACATAATGATGGTGAAGTTGTGAATGCTGCAGCACACATCGTCGACTTCAGCTCAGTTAACAAGATTAGATGTCAGGCTTGTTTGCTTACCATCTGAGTCCAGATGTTTCTCTTTTGATCGTAGAATGCCTCATGTTACACAGTGGAGCCATTGAGCTTTACTTGGTCAAATCCCCACCTCCCTTCGCAAAGAACTTGATAGTAATTACCAGTGGAAGATTGGGCTCAGAGGCTCCGTGTTAGGAGATAATGAAGCGGACAAAGGCTTCGGCTTTACAGTTCTTTGATGCTAACGAGGAGATTCCGCATGCGATTGTTGACTTGTGTGACAGCGCCACATAACTTTCCTAAAGTGTTGCTTGCGATGCCAAAACTTTGCCACGTGCCAGAACAAGCAGTCTTTACACAAAGGTCTCGGCTTTGGCGATGAACCAGGAACAACAGTCTGCACGGCCCCGAAACAATCCTCCGCTCTGAGCATCCGTTCAGACAGCCTTTGTAAAAAGAGAAAACGTGTGTGAAACTTGTGCTCATTACACATGCTTTCTAACAGACAATAAAGGTACAGCTATAACATCATAAGACTTTCAAACAAAGCGTTTGTAAAGTTAGTTCATCCAAACTTAACACAAAACACATTTTCTCACTTACCTCCAATGGAATCATAATAGAATTGGTTTTAATTGGCCAGGGTTTGATACATATGAGATTTCTAATGCTATATACAATGGCTTTTCATTGGTTGTGATATCTACTTCGAACAGCTGCTGATGAAAGCCCAAAAAGGGGCTTCACCAATCCAAAATGTTTGACCTCATTCGAAACAAACCTGGGGAAAACCTATCCAAACCATGCATGCATAAATTAATTCTGAAAACACAAGAGACCTGATTTGAAAGGACCAGAGGACATTCAGATCCTATCCGAACATACCAATGTGAATCAAATGTCGACAGTGCTTCAGGCTGTTGCATTTATAAAGGTGCTGTCTTGGGGCCGAGGCAGACATCTTAGACAGATATCTCGAAACCTCGTCAAATCAAAACCGTTTGCACGATGTAAGTGAGTGAATATGTCGTTTTTGTTACAATTTGGGTGAACTTAGCCTTTAGCTGAGACTTCAGGAAATTATCCCTAATGCTTGAAAGAATGAAGATCTTATCTCATCTTTCCCTGTTCACTGGGCTGTGCTGAAACTGTTATTTCCCCAGTACTAAGCATTAATAATTAAAGCAAATTACACATAATTGTTTTCCGTTGTTCAGTTTTATCAAGTCCATTGAGGCTCGTCTTCCCTGGCCTGCTTCTCTCCTGCTCTTAAAGCACATGTGATGGAAATAACCCTAATCCACAAGGCTTGTTCTCCTTCTGTGGAGACTTCCCTTTTGGAAGCTGAGCAGGTGGATCTAGCTTAAACCTACAGCTGTGCCAAGAATGTTTTTT
Source organism: Sander vitreus (assembly GCF_031162955.1). NCBI lineage: Eukaryota > Metazoa > Chordata > Actinopteri > Perciformes > Percidae > Sander > Sander vitreus. Next base: position 4,558,394 of record NC_135856.1, on the reverse strand, counting down.
TTGGCGTCCATTAGGAGGGGTGACAATGTCAGCCAGAAACAGAAAAAAAACATAGAAGAATTCAAGGGCGGAAGGACGGCCTTGAGTCACCCTCTTCAATCTGAAAGGGTTCTGTTTCCAGTGAATTGCAAATTGCTGCCCTTTAGAAATGATAAAATCTTGAGTGCTTGTTTGGAGCCCTTGGTGCATTGAAGCGAGATGGTCTTTAAAAGGCAAGGTCTCTGTGTCCGTAACAGTTTTAACCCTGTTCTCTTTCTTTTACATCTTTCTTCCCCACAGCTGCAAGCTGATATTTGAGATTCTTTTAATTCCTGCTGTGAATAATTTCTTCCTCTGACTGAAAAGGATTTAAGACGAGGTCGATGAGCAAAAAAAACTTTACCCAGGTCTCTGGGCATTACAAAACTGCCTGCATTTCATTTCTTGTCTTATTGTTGGCTCGCTATGGCATTCATTTTATGTTATTTTTGACTCTTTATTGCAACCTTGTAGCGCAATGAAAGACCTATACGGCAGAGTACAGAGTAGGTTTTTGGCGTGTTGACAGTTCATTTGTCAGTGAGACAATGACATTTAATGATTTAGTGCTTTGATGCTTTATCACAAAGTACTTCACACAGCAAGGGCAAGAACACACATTAAGCAGTGTGTGCAATCACAATCACAATAAAGATAAGGGAATTATGACTAGAAATAGTAGTTGTAGTAGTTCATGATCTGCCATAGTTTTTTTTTGCAAAACTTGGTCCTATTGGATTAATTGATAAGGGGTCATCTTGATCTTGATGGTTTTAATGCCTCTGAGCCTTGAGTAATGTTGACTTTGGAGTTGATTTGCTTGCATTTCATTGTTCTCCTTCGATCCCTCTGACCCGGAAGCTGTTTTCATCCAAAGGATCTCCAATCATTTTTCTTGGCACCATTATCAGTAAATTCAGTTGGGCACATTAATCACTAACCATCACGTGTGTTCAAAGTGTTATTCCGGCTTTTGTGACTTGTTTTGCCCAGTCATGTGAACACTCTTCTAAACCAGAAAGATAGATGTATGACTTTTCTTGTAAAACTTCATCTTGGCACCATGGAAATAATCTGCAGACACTATCAGCATTAAAGCTGCAACGATTAGTTGACTCAGAAAAATAATCACCAACTAATTTGATTAACGATTATTCCTTAAAGTAATTTGTCTTGACAAAATGGCATAAAATGCTGTTTTTAGCCCTCAAATATGGTTTCCTGTGCTTTTTTTGGTTTTATATCATATAAAACTGAATAGGTTTGGGTTTTGGACTGAAGAAACAAAGACATTTTAAGACATCATCTTGGATGCACATATTTTTTTGCATTTTATAGACCAGATGATTAATCGAGATAATGAAAATAATCGTTACCCTAACCATGTTCTCGGAGCTCAGAGCCAGATGGTTGAGAACCGCTGATTCAGAACCGGCTCTGTGGTTCGGAAGCAATCAGAAGTATTTGGCTGGAAAACAGCCAAATCATCTAACGGGGTGCAGAGAGAGTGAAAGAGAGAGGGAGAGAGAAGGGGGAAAATGAGAGGGGGATGCATGTTTGTGTTGGCGCTCAAATAAATAAAGAAGAGGAAGCAAGTAGCAATCAAATCTGCGCAGGAAAACCAGAACTCAAAGCAGAGGTCCTGTGCCGAAAGGTAATACTTTGAAATATTTCCAGGTGTCGTCACCAGGAACGGAGCACAGAGGGCGAAAGGAAACACAGAGACCGTCCTCATCCTGCTCTCCACCACATAATGAAATAATTAGAGAATTAGATGAGTAATTGGACTGATTCTTATTTCTCTTTCCTCCCGCTGTGACATCTGCTTGGCTGCAGAGATGAGCAGAGCGAACAGAAAAAAAGGAGTGCAGATTTAGAGCAGCACCACACCCGAGTCTAAGCCTGCCCAAGTGCATCATGGGGAAACGGGGACCCCAAATTTGCTTTGACCAATCGTTTGTATTTGCAAAATCTGCGTGTGTGTGTGTGTGTGTGTATATAGAGTGATTCGTTGCACACATGCAGTCATCCAGTGTGCTGCTATTTGATGTTAGGGGGGGCATTCGTCAACCAATCAGAGAGCTTGGCCTAGTTTTTTTCCCCCCCTTCTCTTCCCCGAGCCATGACCATGTTCAAATGTTGAAAGTGTGACGCCATGGCAACATAATGTCAAACCTCCAAATCTACAGTTTGGTATGCGGTGTGATGGTGGTACTCTTGGGCTGATTAAACTTCTTCAGAGGCACCACCCAGTTTTGATTGCTTTTACAGGGTCTCTGCCTCAATAACAAGCATGTGCATGTGTGTGTGTGCATGTGTGTGCGATGGTCGTGTGTTAGTCACAGAAATAGCTGCCAGCGCACATCAGCCTCCTTTGAGCTCATCACCGGATACTTCAGAGAGAGAGAGAGAGAGAGAGATATGAGATGAGATGAGATTAGGGATTTGGTTTGTCAAGAAGCCGTCAGATTGAATCGACACACTGCATTTAGGCTGTGTATTTCAATTTTATGTGTGTGTGTGAGTGTTTCCTGTAGTTTGCTTGAATCTCTGTGTTTTACCACGCCTTTGGCCAATCATGCACATATTTGCTTTATTCATTTTCTCCCTCATTCCCCCGGACACACACCCACACATAGACATAAATGCATACATACATATACACACTGCTCATATGCCAAAGGTGGTTGTGACTTTTGGTAAACAAGCTTTTATATCTGTATTTGTTCTTACACAGACAAAAAAGAAAAATGGTTCAACAGATGAACTGAAGTTTGTTACCTGCAGACAAAAAAAACATTTGGTTGATCTCTCCTCTGCTGAGATGTTTGAGAATCACTACTCTTTCCCTCTGCTCTGTGAGTCTCGGCACTCAAACATTTCACTTAACAAGAAGAGTTTAGAGTTGGTTAACAAAACGTATCCAAATATAGAGCATTGCTTTCATACAATAGGCTACTATTTCTTTTAACCATTGGTTTATGGTGTAAAATAAAGTCAATCAGGCTTGATTGAGATGAATTATTGATTGTGCTGCTTACATACTTTCAGGCAGGAGAGACTAATTAAATTAAAAGCGACAACACTTTTAAGACTTTTTAATTGACAGAAACCTTTATTGCATGACACAAACCATGGATCACTCAAGAGAGCGCAAACCTTCTAAACGTGTTGTTTTAATAATAGACCATTTTAATCTGCTTTGGATCTGCACCTGCATCAACACACAGATCACTATTTCCTTGGTCCAACAACGTTTAATCCTATGTTAACTACTTTTTTTTTTCTTATTGCAAAATGTCACCCAAAAGGTTGCAATCAAACATACAACAGTTTGTATACACAAACAGATGGCAGTGACTTAAAGCTATCTTGCTGGTTGTGTGTCTTCTGCAGCCTTGAAATCAGACCCTTTAATCTCCACTGAGGCACCAAGGTCAAACTGAATTTAATTTCTGTCCAGCAGTCAGTCAGTCATCATCCAGTCAGTCAAACCAGAAGCCGGTCCTTGGGGCGACATCTGAGAACATTGTCACGAACCTCGCACAAAAACAAAGAGCCACCCAAAGAATAAAGAAGAGCTTTCAGGAACAGATTCACTTTAGCTACAGAGGCATTTTTCTAAGAAAATAAATTACCAAAGAGAGAAAACACACAAATGGAAAGTGTTGTAACATGTGCTAACATGTACATACAGTATATATGACAATTACCAAATTAGAGGGGAAGATAGCTTGCTTACTAGTGAGTTAGCTGTTCACTAGCTACTTAGCTACGTTCACATACAGACTATGGCTCATTTTAGCCTAGCTAATATTAGACTGCAAGTAGCCACTGCCACAATAACAATGCTGTATGCTACATTTGCCTTTTCCTTCTGTTTCTTGGTACATAAAGTGATTTTTTTTTTGGCCACTAGAAAACAAAAACTTCAAACAAAAGTCACCAAAATGTCAAGCTGTAGCATGTTAGCTAACAACTGGCTACTCATTTAAAGCAGAAAGAGCATTGCGTGTCTTTCTCCTCTGTTTTCATGTTTAATTCTACTGTTACTTCATCTTTAATTTCTCTCATTTGTGTATCTGTCTAGCATGTTTGTTTTTATCCTACGCTGTCCGTACTTTTTTGTATGTCTGTATTGTATTTCTTTGTTCAGGAGCCCGGGAAGGCTAGAGGCACTTGTGGGGATCCTTAAATAAACTAAAATAAATTAAAGATGGGCATCGTTTTGGACATGTTTTTCTGGACACCTGTGTAGTGTTTATTCTCCTTTGGTCCACCAAGTCTTAATACAAAAACTATGGTGCTAAATGTTGTGCTTTTGTTGTTTCTGCTGCCATTTCAGGCTGGGCATGTAGCGAACTAGCTTGTGTTAGCTCCTGGTTTAGGTTGTTTATACAGCAGCATTTTTAATGATGTTGGTAGCCTACAGATAAAGCGTAAAAGCAGTTGAAATCAGTGAAATTATACATTTCTAAATCTTCACATTTTTATCATGTGCAGAAGGTGACACGAGAGTGGATTTTTTTTAATCCCAACACACAAATAAAATCCAGTCCCATCCCAATCCTGGATGAATGACTCCCGTACCATCTCAGTCCCTTGAAACAAGTCACCAGAGCAGACAGGAGAGAATAAAAAATAATAAAAAAAATACGACATAATGACTAGAATTTTGTTTCAAATAAAGAAAACAGCATTTATTCATATTAGAACTGCGGTTTAATGTAAAAACTGACTTTTGTTGATTTCAGTCCCGCTCACTTTTTTTTTTCTCCGTCTCATCCCAATCACTTGATGAATATTGAAATTGACTACCATATCCCGTGACCCACAGGATTCCCGAAAAAAATGTCAGCCTCTAAGCAGAAGATAGCAATCTTCTTCATGCTCCTTTTGGTGGTGTGTCAAAATGGCCATCCTAATAATAAAGACCATGCAAAGTAACATGCTCAGACATAAAAAAGATCAACTATGACGTATCATTTAACAGTCCAATGTACTTACCGCTGAATTAAGCAAACATGTAGTCACTTTGAGTTGAATCCAAATCACTGTAAATATGGAACATGTGTGGAAAGAATAGATTAGTCTGCCAGTAAATTTCTGTTGTAGTGTTTCTGGTTGCTGACTTGTCATGTGATGTCCTCGTGTCATTCCAAATCCTGACTCCCCCTGCCGTGTCCCTCACTGTCACCAGAGTGGATTATACATTGCTGCGTGGAGGTTATATTCAGGGTCAAAGTGCAAAGAACTACACATAAAAATGTTATTCGTAGCTCTTTTTTTTTTAAGTAGCCTCTGTGGAAATGGCTGCAGCTAATTGGATTGCAAATATCAGAGGTCTGTTGCAGCATTGATCTTTAGGGCTTAATCCATCATGGATAAAACAATCATCACTACAACTTTATAGTTCACAATCTCGGTAAGATACATACAACATAGAGTTGCTGCCTGGAACACTTTTATGAGGCAACCATTTTTTTTAATCTATTTTAACTTTAGGTCATAGACATGGAGTACAAAAGTGCTCCATTGGAACGCACCTGTAAAGCACTTAGAAATACTCAGTTTGGTTTAGGTCAGGGATGGTGCCTGGTTAGAGCGTGCAGGAGGCAGGACATGAAGCGGATTACACCGTGGATAGGTAGCTGGTTTGTAATTGGGTTATAAACAACCAAGTCATTTGCCGTTCCTTGAATTTGTCCGACGATTTTGCCGTTGGCCCTTATCGACAGAACTTCCAGAATCCTGTCGTCTCTTCAGATAAACATTTCCGTTGCTGTCATCCTCTCGTCTCTTCAGATAAACATTTCCGTTGCCGTCATCCTGTCGTCTCTTCAGATAAACCGTCTTCATGTAAATGGCCCTTCTTCAACCTCAGATGCTTGTTTTCTTCCGGGTTTCACGCCAACAACATGATAGAAACAGCATCAATACGCCCTCGCTTGCTGTGAATTCTCCAGACAATGAGCTGCTCTATTCACACATGGGGTACAATCAGACTTACACATACTTTGTAGATGGGAGCTGGCAGGGTAAAGGCTGTTTAATGTCCAGTCCAACTGATTTGGACATTTGCATTCTCACATACTGCTCCCCCGTAATGTATAGATAAGTTCAAGTGTGTGTGTAAAAAGGGGCTTAAGTGTACATGCATGTCTCAGGCCTTTGGCTAGCATAATAAACTGGCTGCAGAAAGAACAGGGCCAGCTTAACCTCATTTCACGTGTATTTATTAACCTTTAAAAATCAAAGGCTTGTTTTAACTTCTTCAATATGCTTACTGCACATAAACGGACCAAGATCAGGCATAGTTCAAGTTGTGCTCGCATCAGCTGGCTGGATATCAGCTGTTTAATTCGTACTTCACCATCAGTGGCTTATACGTCAACTGATTGGTCCAGCTGATTAGTAGCATCCAATTCACAGGGCTGTCTTTATAACCTGCCAATTATTGTTTAATTGGGCTAGAAGAGTTCCACTGCTTCTAATCATAATGTTTTTGGAAGTCACCGTGAAAAGAAATGATTAAGTTTCGCCAGGTTGTCAGGAGTAAAGACTTGAATGCAATCACCACTAATGATGTCAGGTCTGAGGTGAAGTTTACCTGGCTTGTTTCTCTCCCCAGCATGTTGTCTCACTTCCTCTTCTTTTAAGCCCAGGCCCCTGTTAGGGTTAATTAGGTATTGATTTGTTTAGGGCCAGGCAAGGGGCCCAGTTCTAATAGCTTTAGTCATGCTAAATTATTAATGCTCATGCAGCACTAAATATAGCTTAGGTCCAATGGTCACAAGTAAGCCGAACGCAGGTCCCTTTTCCTGTGTGTTCCCTCTCTGCCTCCCTTTTTATTCGCGGATAGATTGCAATGCTTTCTTCAGTGTTGAGTTCCTTTTCCAAGGCGCGCGTGTGTGTGTGTGTGTGTGTGTGTGTGTGTGTGTGTGTGTGTGTGTGCGCACGCGCACGCGCGTGCGCGTGTGTGCTCTCACACTTTGATTTGACACATTTAAAGCAGCTCGGTTGCTCTCAACAGCACTGGGACTGTTTCTGTTTATTTTTTTCTTCCATGTTTCAATGTAGTACTTGGATTGTTGCCATGTCCATAACGAGGCAGATAAATATAGCCTTTTCTTGGTCATTTATGAAATTTTCTCCATTCAAAAATAAAATTGCTTGTGGTTCGAAAAGCATGGAGAGCAATTTAGGGTTCAGTGTCTTGCCCACGGACACTTGAACATGTTGACTGCAGAGGCCAGGGATCAAACCACCGACCTTCCATTAAGTAGCGACCACTCTAGCACCTGACCCACAGCCACTCATGAAATATAAACGATATTTTAGCTTTAAATAAAACCAAGCAGTTACAAGAGGAATCATGTGCTTCAATTCGAAATTTGAATGGTGTGTGTGTTTACATAATCCACCTCTGTTTTATTATTGGAATAATATTCCAGCAGCAGATCCTCAATCAACAAGGTTTTATAATCACATATTTTAAGTTTTGTCCTTCCTGGTGCAGATGTGGATTAGCTCAACATCATGTGATTTCCTCCATGCGTGTATTTGTGCGCATTTTTGTGTGTGTTTTGTGCGTGTGTGAGTCTTTAAGTTTGTGTAACGCTGCTCCTGGCTGCGCTGTAGAACTCTGTGAAGTGAAAGGAAGTGACACAATGGAGGTTTTTCAGAGATTGGGGACATTTCTGTGTGTGTGTGTGTGTCTGTATGTATATATACATTCACATGCATTTTTGCATAACACACTGACAGAATCCCAGATGTGTGTGTGTGTGTGTGTGTGTGTGGTCTCTACCGTGTCGTGTGAATGTTTTTGGGCCCAGAATGCGTTCACTAACTGACCTACTTTTCTGGAGCTTTTTGCCCATGGCTCAGAAGACTTTGTCGCCGTTATCTCATTTAGCCAATCACATCCCCTAATCTCATTTGTCCAATCACATCCTCGATCTCATCCGTCCAATCACAGCCTCGGCCTCGCGGGGGAGTCATCCCCTACTTGGAGATGCATTTGTGACTGACCTGTCCTTTTAAATATGAAAACGCTCTCCATCTCGTGGCCCAAATAGCACGGGGCCCGTGTAACTTTGACTTCCAGCGCTGATTTCTCACGCTGCAGCATTGCAACCCCCCCTCCCTCCTGACTTGAAAAGAAAGCTGTATTTCTGTGCACATTGGCAAATGGAGAGGATGGAAGAATTGAAGCTTTTGAAAATTCTTTGAAGCTTCCTTTTTTTTGTTATCAAAGCTGCCTTTGTAGGCCGCATGAATTTTGCATGTGCAGATTTAAGGGTACTTTGTGACGTGTGTGTGTGTGTGTGTGTGTGTGTCTGTGTCTGTGTCTCTGTGTGTGTCTATCATACCATTACTACATGATAGGTCTGGCTGGAACACAACTTCACTGTTTCTGGCATTGGGCCAACACAAGCTGAAAAAACTAAATGATCGGTAATTAGGGATTTCACACACACACACACACACACACACACACACTCATTTCTGCGTATCTAAGTCCATAATCAGGAATATGCTCACTGATTATTTCCAACTGAAAATCTGCAACAATTAAAAGTTTATACAATTTGTAGAAATGGGTATGGTTGGGAATTGCCAGTGATGCTGTGATATTGTAATATTGCAATTTATTATATATTAACAGCACAGGTTTGTTTCCAGATTTAGCTGGCAGGTGAAAAAACAAGCTGCATCCTTTCTTCCTCCTCAGTGTGTGTTGATGTCAATATTGTGCTGACTGAGAAGTGACAACACGATTATTGTATTACTGCAGCATGTGTTTAACCTGGACACAAGCTCCATCTTTGTACTACAGTGTAAAAGTCCTCCATGCTTGTTTTGACTATCTCCCTTGTAGGTTATTTAACGTCCACAGGATGTGAATGGGTTTTTGCAGCCGCATACTTTCACCATCCCCCCTGACCAACTTTGAACACAGTTCAAGCTCCCAGCTGAAGCTCCTATAACTCGCGACGCTGTTTGGAAAATAGGAACAAACTAATTGTTGATAAGATAAGCATTTTGACTCGGTGGATGTCAATTTCCAAAACAGTATTTCCCATCCTTCTTTTGATTCCCAGCCCTGTCACTTCTTAATGTTACACAGCCTCTCTACCCTAACGTTAGCTCCGTGCCCTAAGATCTCACAACGCCTTGTGTTACTTAGTATATTGTCCATCAGACACAAACCCGTAGACAGGCAGGGTTCGAAAGGCGGGGTTCAAAGCCCCCCTCACTGCCAAAGGTCCATTATTTTTTAAAATCAGTTTTTTGTTTTTTGTTTTTTGTGAACTACTTTTTTCTTTCCAAAAAACAATCTAATGTCTAATGTATCCATAACAATCCACGCAACTAACTTTGTGTGTGTGTGTGTGTGTGTGTGTGTGTGTGTGTGTGTGTGCGGACTGAAAAAGGTGCTACATGATCTTGGTAAGCTCGTTAGGCTACCAGCAGACAAGCTAATCCTGCACCAATTAGTGCATAAAAAGTCACCAAAATGAAGTATATAAGCCTCCATATTACAAATGCAAAATGAGGGAAAAACTGCCACAAGGTCAGATTTAAAAAGAGAACTCCTAACTGTTTGCTAACACATTGAAAAGCAACATCCTGTCCTACATTTTAAAGACAGTACAGTGTATTTCCCAAAGCCAGGAAGTCAGTCGCATAAAGTAAAAGTCAGAATTTGTGACTGACTTAGTCACTAGTCACTAGTTATTGGGCTAAAACCTATAAAAACACCCCTACAGTTCTTGAATCTTGAATCTTCCACTTCGGTGCTGCAGGAGCTGTGTTGCTGCTGTCAGAGGTCAGCCGTAATGATTTTATATGTATTAAATAAATTTCTATACGCAGGCTGTGGCTTTATCAAGCTAGTTTATTCCTGCAGTGTTAAGTATGTGGCCTGATAAGTGGCTACACTTGAACAAGAACATACACATATACATATATGTGTATGTGTGCTATGTGTGTAACCTTTTCTTTCTATGCTAAAAAATGACACACACACACACACACACACACACACACACACACGTATCTTTGTCTCTATTTCTCTGTATCTGCCTCCATTTCCATTTATTGGAGGAAGAGTTGTGGGGGGGTGGAAGAGGTGGGAGAGGGGGGAGGGGAGGTCAGGTTGAAAATTGCAATATGTATTTATCTTTCTCTGTATGCGGTTGCCAGGCAACACCAGTAAAAGGGTATTTACAGTTAATAAAAAGTGAGTGACATTAGCTTGGTGTATTAAAGGTACGGCACTAATTTGCTTAAAGAGCTGAGAAGAAAGACGTGTGTGTGTCTGTGTGTGTGTGTGTGTGTGTGTGTGTGTGTGTGTGTGTGTGTGTGTGTGTGTGTGTGTGTGTGTGTGTGTGTGTGTGTGTGTGTGTGTACATAGTGACTAAAAAATGCTTCCACACCCTGTCTGTATAGGCGCACGTCTGTGTGTGTGTGCGCGTCTATTGTCTGTGTATGCATTATAGGCGCTCACCCAGCCTCGTGGTTGTAGATATTTCCTGTTTCTGTTTGTGTGTGGCCCAAACATTTTTACATAAACTTGAGGAAACGGGGACCCCAAATTTGCCTTGACCGATTGTTTGTATTTTTTTAAATCCGCATGCATGTGTGTGTGTGTGTGTGTGTGTGTGTGTGTGAGAGTGATTATAATTATTTTTTTTTTGTCACACCCTCACGATTTAAGATTACAAACTGCTTTGTGCTGCTATTTCCAGTTTTATGTTGTTGTTTTGTTGCTGCTTTGTTTTTGTTGCTGCTAGGGGAGAGCAGTGGAGGCTGTGCATCAGCAAAATATACCCTATGGGATATGTTATTTGTCATTTATTTTCCTTAGCCTTCAAAAGATAAAATAAAGGTTTTTTTTTTTTTTTTACCTCAGTTTGTGTCTACATGGCATTTTAGCTGCTGTCATTTGTCGTTTTGATGGTAAACATGTCAGCTTGCATTAACATCACATCTCTTTTCTCTTTCATAGGCTTTGAAAGCATTTTGGAAGGCTTGTTCGGGCCGGGACTAGTCAAAGATATCACCCTTTTCCAAGGTAAACATGCTCCAACACACAAACAACTTTTCGCAAATACAACTTTATGCAAATCGAGAACAACCTTAGTCGCAATGCAAATGACAAATATATGTTAAAGAAATCTTTTTCTTTTCAAACTGAATTACAGAGTGATTTACACTTAATGAAACGGCAATGACTAGAAACCGTGAACATGAACAAAATCAAATCTGTAAAATGGAAAATAATATTGATGTTCTAATGCCAATAGTGGACTGAAATTATTCAGATTTTGTTGTTCTGTGGAATGCCTTTTACATTCTGCCTGTACTTAGTTAAAAGTCGTTATTCTGCATGCGCTAAGCTTTGTTTGTTCAGTGTGAGAGACGATTTGGACGTTTAATGAACATAACAAAAAGACTATAAGCATCATCGGCCTTTCTATCTATTGATTTATCTTGCAGATGTTTATTTATTGACCATACTGCCAGAACTGCTCTGAATACATAACAGTGTGATTAATTCATACAACCGCCATGTGTAATTTATGCCGAACTCATGCTGAAAAAACCAGCCAGATGTCACTAAACAGAGCTGGAGAAAAGGAAAATGTAAATGTGAAGCTGGTTTCTAAACGTACTGTATCTCTGACTGGTCTCAACTGGAAAGACATGTTGTTCTTCTTGCAAAAAAATGCAAAAAACACATCGAAGCGCTGCCAAGAGCATGCCTCAGGGCGTCTTTTTGTAACAAACTTAAGCAAACTGCTGAGCAGAAAGAAGGCTTCTGTTCCTCTGCGGCTGCACGCAATCTGCCGTTTGCAAAATGCTCTGCCACTCGAAAAAATCTGACTCATCACCATCATCATCATCAACGACATCATCATATGGTAAACAATAAAGCAAGAAAACAAGAATCGTTTCATTTGTATTGGTTGTGTAGTCAGATAATTGAAACTGTATTCTTTGACTGCTATTCACTGGAGGATCCAGCTAAAAAAGGAAGCTTTCTGATTGGGTGCTCGTGGCTGGTGTACACATTTAAAAAAAAAAAAAAAATAGTTGTTACTTTTGTGTTTGTAAGCATCATTAAGTCTTAGTTATGTACGAAGTAGACCTCTGGATGTTAAGAGCTGTCCTGGGTTTGGTATGTTTGTCATTTATTTATGTGTAGGTCATTTTTGCAATGCACAGTATTTAGCCACATGCATGTATAACTGTCCTCTGATCCACTTTCCTGCTCCGAGTGACACTAATTAAACATGAATGTCATGAGAATAAAGTGAGCGAAGACCAATCTCACCTAAACCCCCAGCTCTCTCTCTCTCTCTCTCTCTCTCTCTCTCTCTCTCTCTCTCTCTCTCTCTCTCTCTCTCTCTCTCTCTCTCTCTGTCTCTCTCTCTCTCTGTCTCTCTGTGTCTGTGTCTCTCTCTCTCTCTATGTCTCTCTCTGTCTGTCTCTCTCTCTCTCTCTCTCTCTCTCTCTCTCTGTCTCTCTCTCTCTCGCTCTCTCTCGCTCTCTATCTATCTATCTATCTATCTATCTATCTATCTATCTATCTATCTCTCTATGTCTCTCTCTGTCTCTCTCTCTGTCTCTCTCTGTCTGTCTCTCTCTCTCTTTCTCTCTCTCGTCCTGTCAAGGAGAAACGAGGTCAACATGGTGTGCTGGAGTCATGTGACCCCCACCAACTTATGACATTTTTTGAATATTTCTGGCTTGTCTACGTCGTTTTCACTCAAGCATTACACCACACACACACACACACACACACACACACACACACACACACACACACACACACACACACACACACACACATTTTCTCTCTCTTAGTAAAGCCGGCACTTGCTTACATACGGAGCTACAGACTGTGAAAACTGTGCATGTCAAGTTTAAACTCACACGCAAACACACACCGACATCACGAGCGTTTTACATTAAAGGGGACGTGTCATGCTCATTTTCAGGTGCATACTTGCAAGAAAGCGATCTTGAAGAGGATTCTTTTTTAAGTCTCTTATTTGGACTCGGTCTTGACTTGGACTTGAACCTCTTTGGACTTGGTCTTGACTTCATCTCGACAAGTCCTGGTCCTGGACTAGGTGGACTTGACTACAGCCCTGGTAAACACACTGACTGTTGAGTGGTAACTTAGAGATTCATGTTAACGGTCAACATCTTCCTCAAGCTCACAAACTTGCGCACGCACACACACACACACACACACACACACACACACACACACACACACACACACAGAAACTTGGTTACTGTGAGGGTGTGAGGTCACGTTAGCAGTGGGACTCGAGATAATTGGTGCCTTCCCAGGGATGTTGTAAGTGGCACAACCAGGGCTCAAGCACAGCTCACCCTTGACCTTTTCATTACAGCGATAGAAAGAGGAAGAGGAGGAAAGAGTAATAGACTGTTCTTTTATCTGTTGCACGTCTCACAGCAGTGTAAGAGGAAAGTGGACTGTGATTGGAAAAGACAGAGATGTGACCTGCTGCACTATAAGGAACACGCCATGTATGAACTGCCACTTGTACACACACACACACACACACACACACACACACACACACACACAAACATAGAAAACTACCGTGCAGCCAGACCTTGTGTGGTTCCTCTTGTGATTTCTGCAGAAGTCGTCTGCTTTCTAAAAAGGAACACATTAATGTTTTTGGAAGTTTTAATTCCTTAAAGCGTAACTCCCACCAAAATGCAGTGAGTCAAACTTCCGTTTAAGCCTCATAGGCATAACAACAAGAGCTACGGTGAGTTGTTCAAAACCTTTCTTTTTAGTAAACTCTGGGTACACAAACAATGTTGTCAATGCTTTGGTTAAGGTGTAGAGACCCTGGTGATACGTCGAGCAAAGTTTCATGTTGTGTCGAGCCTCCTTAGTGTTTTAAAAATAGCTATTTTGAGGCTAGCATAAAAGTGCCCTTAGCTCTCCCATTCAAAAGGCCATTTGACCGAAAAACGAGAATACGGTAAATCTCAAAAGTGGCGTTTCCGTCCTAAATATGCTTTTAAACGAAAGTTTGACTCCCCCCCCCATAATCAAAACTGGCCAGTGCAACCTACCCCAAAAACCGTATATCATTTCCTTTACGTAAATAAAGACATTTGCACCACAAATTGTTGCAGAAACATTCACCAGAATGCAGGAAATGAAGTGTTTGATATGCTCAAAATTTCGAGATCTCACCCCCCCCTGTTGAACCCAAAGTTACGCCCTTGCACGGCCTTGTTGAATACTCGATTCTACTTCGGGCTGATTAAGACCTTCCAGAGGATAATAACATCAAATAAATAACATTTCTTTTCACAATTAAGACTTGAAATGATGATGGCACTCGCGGATGAGGTAGTACAAAATGTAAACCAATACTTTTGGTGTTTTTAGCATCAGGGTCCTGCATAACCCCATCTGGGTTCTAATTCACAGTAATGACCGGCTCGCTCTACATTATCTCTTACATAATGTTTTTGTACATCACTGTTAAAGTCAAGTGAAGGATGATGAGATGTTCCACCATGCTTTCATCCTCAGGGCTGATGAAACACATTTCTAAGTTCCTGAAAGGGTTACATTTTGGAGGTTCTGATCGTTACGTTCACAGTATATTGTGACCATATTGATTTTGTGTCTCTCTCTGTCTCTCTCTCTCTCTGTCTCTTTATTTCTCTCCCTCTGACTCTCTCTGACTCTCCCTCTGACTCTCTCTCTCTCTCTCTCTCTCTCTCTCTCTCTCTCTCTCTCTCTCTCTCTCTCTCTCTCTCTCTCTCTCTCTCTCTCTCTCTGTGTGTGGAGCTAACTCGGCCTCCTGCTGTCTGTAACACACTCCTTTCCTTCTTTTCTCAGTGCTTCCTCTCTTTCACTCTCTCTGTGTCTGTCTCTGTCACTCTGTGGTTTCACACTGAACTGAGAGTTTTTAAAGACAGCATAGCACCATGGCAACAGCTCAACTGTAACCAAGTCCACAGCAGTCTCCTCTCTCTCTCTCTCTCTCTCTCTCTCTCTCTCTCTCTCTCAGTTCTGAAGGTGCTGCAGCATATTGGTAAAATGCATGGACGCACACATGTACTGTATATAACCTGACACAATACTGATTAATATTGATATGAGCAACCAACGTTGCTAAGACTGTGATTATTTCTGTGTATATATGTATGTATATATATGTATGTATATATATATATATATATATATATATATATATATATATATAAATACCAATCTATTGTCTTCTCAGTCCTTGTTGACATCAGTCAAAAACCCAAAGAAAATCAGCTTACAATAAAAATAAACTGAAGAAACTGGACAGAAACAAATTACTTTTATTGCATTCATTCATGCACAAAACTTAGACTTTGCACACACGCCTTCAGGATTTCTAATCATATCGTAAGATCTACTGTTGTCGAGGGAGCCGACGATAGATAAACCTCTGCTTTCAGAACTCCATCGAACTAGACGTATTTTTGGCTGTTTTTTGTTTTTTAGGATTTGTTTTGTTTCTTCACCACCGTTGCAAACTTACTATATTATTGTAGTATAGTAAATTATCCAGAAGACTCCTATGTATATTTGTGAATTCACTGAACTAGCGGGAGACAGTAGTGAATGTCTTCATCCCACTGATCATTTAATGTTTAACAGAATGCAGGCTTCTTCGCAAATAGGGCTTTAGGGCATGAATACTTCATAATTATATAATAATAATAACAGTCATAATTACAGTCACATTTACACACACACACACACAGGCATTTATGCAGTGTTTAGGCAAAAATGTATTCAATATCTAATTGAGCTCATCCGTCAATCAGTAGTTTGTCCAGTTTTTACAGCATACTTGACATATGAAGTTAGTCATCGCTGTAATTTAATCATTGGCTTTGATTAGGCCTGTCGCTATAGTCAATAAATCAATTATTGCACGATAACATTTTTTTTTCAAAAAAAACTTTGACTACAACTACAACTTTTCTACAGAAAGTCGGCAGATTTGTCGCTAGTCGCGGTATTGTCCAGCGGGCACGCGAGGTATTTCTCTCCTGTGGCCGCCAAAACAGTCTCTTCTCTCTTCTGTTCTGTGACTCACTGAGGAGCAGCCCCTCCTCCCCTCTCTCTTCATGTGCAGCAGCACTACGCACAGTGTGCAGGCAGGTAGAAAGGGGAGAAGGGACAGGGTGCGGGGGCCGGTGTAGGTACGAGAGACAGTAGGACGCAACGGGAGAAAGACGCCGCTGAGCTGGCCTGGCCCTGGGCAAGCCGGCCTTCTTTGAGAATTCTTTATCGATCTTTTTCCCTCCCTTTTGTAGAATTTCTTTTTTTACTTCAAAGATAAAATCTGACGAAAATCTTTTAAACTGACCTTTGTCGATCTGAAATGAAGACAGATTCAGCAACTGCACGGCCTATTTCTCACTTAAAATGTTTTCAGAAACACGTTTCGGTGAACTATTTTAGTACAATATGAGATCGTCTTCTGAACAAGCCGCCGTGACAGTCTGTCTTTGAATTTCCGGAGAAACCAGACCCACGTGACGCGTTCGTCCAATCAGCTGCCGGTTAGAATATTTGGGCGACAATACAGATTAGTGCCGCCTGCTGTTATGGAGACGTATTACGTCTCGTCGCTTTGGTGTGTTCCGAGGCACTTTTTTGACCAACTCGGTGACGCTGATCAGTCCAACTGCCTTTTCTGCCGAGGGTCGGCCATCTAGTCAGTGTGTCTGCAGCTTTACTCGGCGTCCTGTTTTCTCCCTTTCATTCCAAAGCACACAGCTGACAATCTGCAGGTGGAGGCGGTGGAGACAGGCTCGGACATAAACGCCACGGGCTGCTGTGGACTTGTCAGTCTCGCAAGCGGTTTGCAAAGTGGGTGCCTGTGTCCGACAATGCACAGAACATTAACCGGAACAAGCATGCAGCTGTCAGTTTGTCAGAGGCTCCCGGACGGTGAACTGAGACTCCGTTACCTGCTTGTCGGTCAACGGTTAATGATCGGTTCATTGTGCTTTCTTTTGGAAGGCTGGCTGCCAAAAATCGCCACTTACTAGCTAATTAATTAAACGATAGCTATCAGTAAACAGAAGTGATGTGCTGGCTGGCGTCTGGTGTGTGCAACTAGCTGCCTTATGCTTCTGGTGTGTGTGTGTGTGTGTGTGTGTGTGTGTGTGTGTGTCGGCCCGACCCCGCAGACAGCAGAGGAGCAGATGAAAGTAGCTGTACCTTCAGCAAAATGAAGACTGAAAAACAGAACTATTTTGGTACAAACATTTACTCGCCATGTGACAGATAGCCATATAGATAAATATAATTTATTAATTATATATTATTATCTAAATTTAATATTTAGTGTTTAATAAATAATTGTTAAATGTAGTACAGACTCTGTAGTCTATCGCACAAACACTCGAGGAATGCTGCAAACATTTGACAGCCAGTACGAATTGCCTGGGAGAACATACGTGTCACAAACAGCAATTCCACAACTGTCCAACAGCGTGAAAGACGACATACTAAAGGAGATCAAAGACATATTGTGGATATTTAAAATGTCTTCCAGTTGCAGTGTAAAATATTCTTTAGAAATAAAAGTGTATTGATCTTTGAAAAGGTGTACCTGCATTATTATGATCATATCGTTATGATCATCTAATATCATTATATTAGATGAAAATGGTCTCGGAACGACAATATTATCGTTTATCGCATTAATTTCTGGGACAATTTATCGTCCAGCAAAATTTGTTATCGTGACAGGCCTAGCTGTGATTAAAAGTGAATCATGTTATTGCTCTCGTAGTTTGTGGCCCCTCAGCTGTCATTCTGTGCAGGCTTGACTGGATGTTGAGTAAAAACAGACGGTGTGTTGGGATTGATTCATATACACCTCATTTACAGCTGGTTTTTAAGATTCAACCTGGATGTTTAGACTGAATCAAACACACACAGTGCAAATAAAAACACAAAGTATGAATCTAGGAAAAAGTTTTCTTTTGCTGCTCTTTCTGTTGATTTCATGCCACCAAATCTCTTTCAGAACTCTGTTCTTTACTTCAAAACAGGACTAATACCTGCTGTGTGTGTGTGTGTGTGTGTGTGTGTGTGTGTGTGTGTGTGTGTGTGTGTCATCTGTTTTTGCAAGTTTAACCCCAACTTCATAAGTTTGCTGAAGTCTGTTTAGGCATACAAAGTCCATTGACTTTGTGCATCGAGTTGGGAGATATGGAGGGATTATGGGAGTTTGAGTTTGTCATGCTTCAACCCGTTGCTTTCTGTCTCCATCTCTTATCCAGACTGCGAGCCCGAGGAAGTGTTCGACTGGTCCTTCGATGAAAACTGTCTCTTCTGCTGCTTAAGACGCGAGAAAGTCAAGGTAGGAGACATCACAACATTTTGTCTCCCTGTCAGACAACACTTAAAGCCATAATCGAAGAAACTGATGGGTGTTACCGCCTCGCAGCATCATAGTTCTGGCTTCAAACCGACCAGGGCTGACCCATGCTCTTCTGTGTGTGAAGTTTGCATATTCTCGTCATTTTTACAGGGGTTTTCTTCAGCACATATAACTGCCTGTTAGGTATTAGCAGTACACCTTCTATCGGATTGTTCATTGTGTTTTACATAATAATGTTAGTATAACAAACTAGAAATGCTTTATGTAATGTAAACCTCTGTATTGTCCTTCCCCGAAAAACGCTCCTATAAGTCGTTTATTCAGGCAAAAATTACAACTCATGTTAACGTTTATAGTGGCGGCGTCCTCTAGTGGTCTTCTGTATTTATTACGGAAGCATAGTAGGAAGTAAGGTGACAAATAGTCTATATAGCCTACACGACGTTCCACTTCTGGGATTGCTCCGGTGCCGCTGGAAATTCCGCCTGATGTCCCTCATTTAGGCCGCATGTCTGTTACCTTGGGCTTCCTTTGTGTTGGCATTTTAAACTTCGGTGGATTTCTGAGGACTATGATTAACTGCTCCTTAGATCTCTGCAGGGTAAATCCAGACAGCTAGCTAGACTATCTGTCCAATCTGAGTTTTCTGTTGCACGACTAAAACAACTTTTGAACGTACACATGTTCCACCAAAACAAGTTCCTTCCCGAGGCTATTTTGCAGAGGCACCGTTGCTCCGTATGGAGCTTAGCACCGCCCACGATTGTGATTGGTTTAAAGAAATTGCAATAAACCAGAGCACATTTTTCTCCCATCCCGGAATGCTGTGTGGACTAGCCAGACCCTCCTCTGCGGCGCTGTGGAGGAAGGTCTGACAATGCGACACTAGGTGACAAAATATAAGAGTGGCAAATTTTGTGTATACAGGAATGGTCTTCACCCAGGAGACCAGGGTTCGTGTCCTGTTTGAAAATAAAAGTATACGACAAGTTTTTTAACTTTAAGGCACAAACTGAACTGCATCACATTCTGTCTCATGTGCGTAGTATGTATCCTTGACGTTACACTTCCGGGATTGCTACAGTGCCGCAGGAAATTCCGCCGGATGCATGTATTTTCCGTTTCCTTCCGCTTTCTTTGTGTTGGAATTTTAAACTCTGGTGGATTTGTGAGGACTATGGTTAACTGCTCCTCAGATCTCTGCAGGGTAAATCCAGACAGCTAGCTAGACTATCTGTCTAATCTGAGTTTTCTTTTGCACATCTTATTAAAATCCCAATAAATAAGAGCACGTTTTCCTCCCATCCCCGAATGCTATGTGGACTAGCCAGACCCTCCTTCAGTGCGCTTTGGAGGAGGTTCTGGCAAAGCGAGACTACACGTGCGTAACTGGAAGTTAAGTAACGTGACAGATGATTTTAACCCAGACCACAATATTTTTCCACTACGTAGTTTTTGTGCCTAAACATAACCAAACTACAAACTTTTTACAACGTTAAAGACGTGTGGGTCGTATTTCCTGTGGGTTGTATTAAAGGGTAGGAATGAACGATCTATATTGTCGTATGGTTTGGAGGACTTGTTGGGTTTGTGACCCTACTTGGAAGGTGCTGGTGTGCGATTTTTTTATTCATTTATTTTACCTTTGGATGGACCTAGATTAGTAGGTCCCCCTGCATGCTTCGACGCTTTATGCTAAGCTAAGATGATCGACTCCCAGCTGTAGTTTCTAGTCTTACTGTCAGTACGAAAGCAAATAAGCACATTTCTCAAAATGTCAAAATATCCTTTAAAGTGTTCATATTATGCTTTTTAGCTTTTTCCCTTTCCTTTATTGTGTTATATATCTTTTTGTGCACGTTTATAGGTTTAAAAACTGAAAAAGCCCAAAGTCCACCCCAAAGGCAAGAGACAAACGTGGTCACTTTGTAACACACGTTATAATGCTCGCCTAGCTGCTAGCATGGCACGCCCTCATACTCTGCTTCTGACTGGCTAGTAGTCATTACCTAGCTACTGTCAGGGCACTGCTTCTGACTGGCTAGTAGTCCTTACCTAGGTACTGTCAGGGCACGCCCTCATACTCTGCTTCTGACTGGCTAGTAGTCCTTACCTAGGTACTGTCAGGGCACACCCTCATACTCTGCTTCTGACTGGCTAGTAGTCCTTACCTAGGTACTGTCAGGGCACGCCCTCATACTCTGCTTCTGATTGGCTAGTAGTCCTTACCTAGGTACTGTCAGGGCACACCCTCATACTCTGCTTCTGACTGGCTAGTAGTCCTTACCTAGGTACTGTCAGGGCACACCCTCATACTCTGCTTCTGACTGGCTAGTAGTCCTTACCTAGGTACTGTCATGGCACGCCCTCATACTCTGCTTCTGATTGGCTAGTAGTCCTTACCTAGGTACTGTCAGGGCACGCCCTCATACTCTGCTTCTGACTGGCTAGTAGTCCTTACCTAGCTACTGCAGCATGTGCAACTCCCAACAAAGATGGAACAGAAGTGAGATGTCTCACTCTGTAGCTAAAACAGAAAGCTCAACACACAGGGTGAAAAGAGGAGCTGCAGCAATGTGCAGTACAACAAAAATATGGTGTTTTTTGAAAATTAAACAACATAAACCTATTGTGATATAACCTCTGAATACAATTATGAACCTGAAAATCGGCATAATATGAGCACTTTAAGCAAAATGTAAGTTTTACAGAAACTAATGAACAAAAGTTTATTTTAGTTTATTTTTATAAACTGCGCAATTATATATATTTTTTTATTTGTGTCTGCCGCCATTTGTGAGTTTTCTGTTAGAAAGCTCCATATCTTTGTCTCTCCTCCTCCGCCAGCATACTTGTTATTTGTGTTGTTCAACCATCATGGTCTTGACCCCAATTTATCTTTTGATGGGAGCTCGACATGATTTGGAGGTGTGTGTGTGTGTGTGTTTGTGTGTGTGTGTGTGTGTGTGTGTGTGTGTGTGTGTGTGTGTGGAAGGAGGAGGATGGTGACATGGGTGTAAATTAGTGAGACTCCCACAGCCGCAGAGAGGCCTGTGCCTCCTCTCAGAGTTTCTCATCGGCTAAAAGGTGATCAGAGCAGAATATTAATGAGTGTATCGGACCGACTACTACACACACATATGTGGTACCTGCTTCTGCGTCTCCTTCTGTACACAAAGTGTGTGGGGGGGGGGGGTTACTGCAATGTTTCCTGTTTGATCCCAGACGCCTGTGTTGCTCGTCACATTGCTAGTGGGTGTTATAAATGCCACAAGGTGAATGTAAATAAAGAGACAAATTAATTAATAAAATGAGAGAGAACTCAAATGTTAGGCGGCAAGCAGCAATGAAAGATTGAGTCACTCGTCCTCCGTTAATGAACTTTTTGATCCTATTAAATACTCAAATACTTTTCAATAAAAGGTAGTTGAGTGAAACATACACTGATTCAGTTTTACTTTGCAGAAATTTGCTTAAAACTTGTGCAACAGTTATCTGATGCTTTTAAACTGGAATTTCTTCTCATTGGTTGTTGGTAAAACAATCCCAACTCAAGGTCTGCATACTCGCTTGTTCTGGAGCTTTTAATCCCATCACACAGTCTTCATCAGCAGAGGTAGTTTGCTCAGTTGGAAATCTAAATGTTCAAACTTTCCATTACAAGTACTTTTTAAGGACTTCTTGTCCTTGTTTTCCATCTCCATCCTTATTTTTGGGATGTGATTGAAGAAGTGAATGAGGGAGGGAAGGAAGTTAGGAGGGGGCGTCCTTCCCTCGGCCGTTGCTTGTTTTTCAACTTGACCCCAGTCCGACCTCGGAGGTCGGCCATCTGTCTCCTAAAAACATCCTTGCTTCATCACCAACCCCCTCCATCAACCCCCATCTGTCTCTTTCTCTGTCTCCGTCTCTTTGTCCCTTTTTTTCTGTCTCTCTGCTAATGCTAATAAAGCACAACAACACATTATTGTTGCTACAGAACGCGGTATGTTTATAAAATGTATATAAGCACAACCAAGATCCTGCGTGCAAAAATTACAGATGAGACTTAAATGGAAGAAGAAAAAAAAATCAAAATCAATCAACAGAGCAAAATCAATTAAACAAATCCTGGCAGGGATTTCAGGAGATTTTTTCGGCTGTATTGTCTGACTGGTCAATAAATATGTTAACAACTCATTGTGTGCTAGTCATAATAAGACAACTAATGAGAGAATTTGCTGCAGCCTTAATTGTATTCCACTTCTCACTCAATACAATCTTTTATTCATCTGTCGGCGCTTGAAAGCTCTCTCTGCCTCACTGTTATTTCCCTCTGTTGTTTGTGAAATGCCAGAGGAGCTTCAGTGGGCGGGAATCATTGATTCATTGATCTGAAGCCATGCAAACTGCCAGCAGATAGGGAGAGACAATTGAGGGGGTAAAATAAATAGAGGATGGAATAGTGGAAGCTTTTTAAAACACACTTTCATCTCAGTTTGTAGCTTTGTCTCTTGGCATTGACGCAAACAGACACATACACACCTACATTTCCTGTTTAATGTTGTAAAGACAATGGCAACACACACTAAGAGTGGTGTTAATCCCTTCAAATCAGAGAAGCTGAATTCATATTTTCTCTTGGCTTCTGTTTCTTTCATAATAATCTCTCATTGGTGGTTCAGTCTCATCAGGCTTAAATATCCTGAAGGAAGTTTGATTGGCTGTCAGCTTGAAAAGGCCTACATCCAACAGTGACACTTTAGTAGTAAAGTCAGCTGTCTAGCCACCACTTCTCCTGGTGGTGTCTGTAAAAAATAAAAATAAAGTATCATTATGTGCACCTGTAGTTGGAGCAGAACAATTTCAAGTCAAAGGATAGAGAGGCCTGCATGTAGCTGCAGCTAAAACACATATTCTGTTGGCTCACAGAGCTGAGCAGAACATCTACAACTGGACGTGGTTAAACAATCATAAGAAACAACTACTGGTGGCGCATGTGATGTAATTGTGTGTGAGAGGTTTCTTTCCAGTTAGGATTTCTAAGTTGTGAGTAGTGAAATTTAGAGCCCACAGAGTCTGAGAAAGAGCCGGAGCTTTTTGGTGTGCAAATCTATTTGTTTTCTGTGATGTGCATGCCATTTAGATCATTTCTTAAACGTGTATTTTTTGACAGAACTGGCCTTTACTCACTTGTTTGTATCTGTGTTTGTCTGTGTAGGACGGGCACAGCGTAGAGAAGGGTGGAGGCAGCCAGGTGCTGTCGGAGCAGTCTCGGATCAGCCGGCTGGAGAGACAGGCCCAAGACTTCCTCAATGCTGTGTTCCATAGAAAAGGTGACACACACACACACACACACACACACACACACACACACACACACACACACACACACACACACACACACACACACACTCCTCATCAGTCATTTAATCATCTTAGAATTTCCAGAGGTGTATTTCAGACAAGTTAAGTGAGAAAATTTGGTTAATTCCTGGGGGAAATCAGTTAATATAGGGGAATAAAAAAAAGAGATTGCTAAAAGGCAATATAATACCAGAGTGTATTATATATTTCAAACATTTCTTGAATTGAATTATTTGCCATCCCGACTGGAGTTGAGGCCCGACCATTTACAGATCTTTTTTTAAGAATATCTTTTGTATATTTTTTTGTTATGGAAAGTAAAGGAAAAATTTTGGAACTGACCACAGCAGAAATTCTGCTTTTTATTGCTTTAGATTGCAATACAATTGGCCATTGCCTCCAAAGATAAATAAACATAGTTTAATTTCCTATCCATGTTTAACAAAATAAAACAGCGTTCATGACAAATGTTATTGTCATCATTTTGCTTCATAAAATCATAGTGGTTTGAGTGCAACTCTCAACTACTCAACTATGTAGCATGCACATGTTGAGTACACGTATACACACTAGTACTCTATGTTGGAGAATGATGTGTGAAGTTGTGTGTGATCTGCAGTTCGGATAAAAAGGGGACCAGGGATCGATCCCTGAGGGCCACCACATGTTACTTTTTCAAAGTTTTACAATTGGAACAAAGACATTTCTGCCCTCCAGGTAGACCCTAAATCGGTTAAGATCTGGGCCAGAGAGGCCGACCCACTTTTCCGAACTGTACTAAACACTGCCATCGTTACTGTGAGAGGCCATTTGGGAAATTCTGTAAAAGGTTATTTTACATGGTAGAGAGCTGAGGACGAGAAACTAGTGCTGAATTTGGAAGAGTGGAGACTTTCAAAATAGAGGAAGTGATAGCAAGTTTTGACACATTGGCTGACTGTGCACTCATCCTAAGGAGAAACACCACAATACCAGACATTACACAAATACATGAACACAGCTAAAACTATATTAAAGACTGGTAACCAAAGTGCTAAGCATAGTCAGGCTGAGCCCTAATCAGTATTTTAAAAGGTGTCACAGAGCGTATAGGCTGACTACGGATCAAAAATGAGTTCCCTGTAGGACAAACTATAATTAGTCACATGAGGATTACTACCTTAATGTTGAGAGCCAAATATGAAACTGTACCTTGGTTGATGCAAACCTACAGCAACCTTGAGCCTTGTTGGGGCTGATTTCCCTTTAGGCCATTTAGGAGACATTTCCATAAACTGTGACATTGTTATGATTGTTTTATTTTGTTTTATGAGTGTTTTAGTGTTTGATTTAACTTGATGATCATTTTGGAGTATGCCGTTTGTGTTGCTATTGAACTGTATTGAATTATACAGGGGTTTCTGTTATTTATAATCTGCTAAAGATTTACTGATGTAATAGATGCAAAGAATTACAAGTAATAGTTACCATAAAACAACATAGACCAGAGATTTCTGAGTTGACCAAACTGCTCAGTGAATGTATTAACTAAAAGAAATTAGAGTCCTGGTTTCACTTTCAAAAGTGATGGATGACATGCATTGTCAGCTTTGGTGCAGCACCCTTTCAAAGTTAGAATATTTGCTGAGTTGCCATAATAATTTCCTCAAAACTGGGAGTGTATCATGTTCTGTCCTGTGGCAGGCAGCTATTTTGTGACAGAGGAGCGCTGAGTCTGGTGGACGGAAGCTTGTATTGTGTTTTTTTCCGGGCTGGAGGGAGGGAGGAAGCAGATGTCTGACCAATCAATGCCCGGCCCTAATCAATCTGGCTTCACTCACACAGGCAAAGCTGCCTGTGGAGGTGCCATATAAATACCAATAAACAGTCACACAGGCATAAGCAGGATGAGACACACACATTGTAATTGTGCTGTTGTCTGACAACCTAAACCTAAAGACATACAATTATAACTATACCGTGTAATCAGCTGTATTAAAACACAAAAAAGTGATCAAAGATGTAGTTAAAATGGACAGATTTTTTGCTGAAGTGCAATACTGCCATGTTTGTCTGGTGCAAGTTGTTTTTCACTTATTTAACTTTTCAACTAACTTCATAAGAGGTAAGGTACATAGGCATCTACAACTTGTAAGCCCAACTTGTAAGCATTTGCAAGTCCAGTGAAGAGTTTGCCTACATGCTCTTTTCTCATGCTGACAGAAAGTAACACAAAACTCCTTTAAAAAATCTGGCATAATAGTTTTTTGTCTTTTTTTCAGGAAGCTTCCTCTCTCAGGGTGGACTCACTTCTGCTTTGTTGTAATGGGACGAGACGTCCTGTGTACCTTTCCAAAGACCCGTAGTGTTACACAACGGCCATTTCCTAGCAGGCACAGCATACATCTCAGTGTACGCTGGGGTTTCCCCAGGAGATTTCCCAAGGTGGCAGTATGAAACCTGCACCTGTCTAAATGAAGGGAACATTTCCAGCAAACTTGCTTCCTGTTTTTTTTGCATTTAAAGCTTGTTTAATTGTGGCAGAGTGGGCAAAAGGCCACACCGTGTATTTACATACTATAAGAACTTAGGGACTCTGTTAATTGCTTGAATTTATTGAGTCTTTGTTGGACAACAGAACGTCAAGCTCTTTTATTGCCATGTCAACAAGGTTCATTTTAGTGGCAGGGATTACACATTGTGAACAAGGGATTAAGCAATACATGGCAACAACACCTACATACAGGTCTGTGGCACAGCTGTACAGTATCCTGTGGTTGATCTAAAGACAGTTTTATGATAAAAAAAAAAAGACATCATAGCTAAAACACAACTGAAATGAAAGCTTATATATGCCAAATACTGGAATAATTAAACAGTTCATAGTTTTCCTACCTCCTTGCAAATGACTGAATAGTAAGTTGACATAACACAGGTTTTTTTTTTTTAGTACAATTGTGACATGTGCCTAAATACTAATAAAATATATACTTGTAAGTGTCATGTTTTACTAAATTATTGATTTAAAGGAGCTTATGAGGAGCACTGTCTTTACAACATCTCATACAGGCTTTAAATTAATGTTTTCTTGCCGTGTTGGACTCCAGTTTTTTCTTCATGTGACATGTCTGACATATCCGGTGTTCATTGTCATGCCAGTTTTAATCATCTGTGAAACACTTTGTAATGTTGTTTTGATAACATTGTCTATTTTTACAGTGCTTAATATAATAATCGGAACACACATACTGGTATTTTAACATCCAAGATCGCCTATTTTGATAGCGGTTATCACTTTTCAAAACAATGGTTTAATACAGGAAAAACTGTTTAGGATGAACTAGTGGAAGAAATAGAAGACAAGCCAACAAGGGTCAAAAAATTGTAAATTAAAAAAGATTTGAAGCGGTCAGCCTACTGTAAACTCTTTATTAAGAAGAGTCTTCAGCCTTGAGCCCACTCTTTGCAGAGCCTCAGGCTATTCTTGGCCCTCAAGAATAAAAAGTTCAAATGCATAATCAGTGGTTTTACAGTATTTTTCACTTACTTTATGGCTCCTTAAGTTGGAGCACATACTGTGATAAAATGGCAATCAAGCTATGTAACTGGTGCAAATGAGTTTAGAAAAACTGGCTTATAATTTGAAATAACTGAAGAAACAGTACAGAGTTTAAAAAGAAAAACAGGAATCATGCTGGGAAAGCAGAAGTGTAAGGCATGCAGGTACCTGCACACAC
Source organism: Sander vitreus (assembly GCF_031162955.1). NCBI lineage: Eukaryota > Metazoa > Chordata > Actinopteri > Perciformes > Percidae > Sander > Sander vitreus. Next base: position 4,530,850 of record NC_135856.1, on the reverse strand, counting down.
ATATATTATGGTGCCTTAACCAGGCTCAATAGGAAAGATTAAGTGCTGTATATAAAGTGCAGAATGTATGTGATTTTTGAATTATTTCAGCATATCTTCAGGATTAGATTTTTGGGCTAATGTATTGTTTGGAGGATTTAGGGTTTGACTCAATGGCACGCATGAAAGTATCCAAATAATAAAGCTGCTGGTTATAAAGAGATGAGTGCAGTTGACTGATCTGGGACAATGCCAGATTAATGCATTAATAACAAATGAGTGTCGTCATTGTCGCTGTTTTCCCCAATGTGTATTAACCGATGAGATCAATGAACAGTGTTTTGATGTGGGTTTGTTTTGTAGCAGGTAATAATGGGAAGTTTGGGTATAGCGTGTAGACTAGGGGTCTCCTGGTAGTTGTTGCACTTTGAAATTCTTATTTTATTTATACTGTGTATTTTACTGTAATGGATAGATGTGTTTTACAAATGGAACAGGCAAAATGCTCTGATTAATGATACATCAGGAATGCAAGAGGATAATCAAATGATACTATTCTGTATAAGTACAGTGCGATACTAAGGATGTTTTGTTGTTCTTTAACAGCTTGTCCAAAGTTTAATATCATCAAAAACTTCACCTTCTCTTTACTAACTGTAATGTATGAAAGTTGTTGGTGATAAATGTTTTGTCAGTCGACTGATTAATTAAGTGTTCTTCAGCTCTATTCTGGTAAACACAATAATTCAAGAACAAATCATGGCTGAACCGTCATGCATAAATTGATCTGATATACAATTTTAAGTTGTTACTAAGTGCTTAATGTAAAGGTGAATACAAGAGAGAATCCCAGGTAAATTTAGGGAGAAGGTATGAAAGCTCCAGCTGAGGGATGGCAGGCAAAATTATCTGCTGTACACACTGATATCCTTGTGCTTTTATCGTGGTCAATAGGCAGGATTAAGCGCTTTTCCAAGCGATTTTTGGATTATTTTACCATAGCATCAGGATTACATTTTCATGATGAAATGGGATAAATAAACATGGTAATAACTGAAAGAATTCCTGGAGGACGGGATGCTGACATGTTTGTTCCTCTGTTTCGTTTCTCTCTAGACCTCCCAAGTTTCTCAGAACCTCACATTCCTCTAGTGGCTCGTGAGATCATGCAGCGAATGATCCGCCAGTTCGCTGCCGAATATACCTCAAAAACTACTCAGGACGACTCGCCCCTGCCCAACGGCACCATGAAGGACCAAAGCCTGTCGAGAGCGGCGTCTCTGGTCGTGGCCCCATGCTCCCCGCATGGGCCCCTGCCCGTGCCGAGCTCCCCTCAATCGTCTGTCTCCTCCTCCCCATCCCCGACCCCGGGACCTGGCCTCAGCCCCACCTCGGCCGCTGCTGTTGCCTCAGCACCCGCCTGCACCCAGAGCAGCAACGGTACAGGAGCCAGTAACGGTGGAGGAGGTAAGGCTGCTGCCTCCACACAGAATCCCGTCCTCAGCAAGCTTCTCATGGCTGACCAGGACGGCCCGCTGGACCTCTCTGTCAAAAAGAACGAGGCGGACCCAGAGCCCAGCCAGCAGGGTGAGAGCAACCACACACACATACTCGTGTTTGTCAATTAGGAGGACATTGTGTTGATTTTCATTAATTCGTTGGAGGCCTTCCCTAACCTAAAATAACCTAAACCAACAAAAAAAGAATCAATAACATCATGGCACCAGCTTTTTGTTCCCAAATAGGGCAGTCCCCACAATGTCACTGTGTATATATAGTCCCCACATTGCGGTTAATAAACATGCACACACACACACACACACACACATATATATATATACACACACACACACACACACACACACACACACACACACACACACACACACAGACACACAACTTTCAGTGTTATACACATTTGTACAATTGTGACATGTGCCTAAATACTAATAAAATATATACTTGTAAGTGTCATGTTTTACTAAATTATCGATTTAAAGGAGCTTATGAGGAGCGCTGTCTTTACAACATCTCATACAGGCTTTAAATTAATGTTTTCTTGCCGTGTTTGACTCCAGTTTTTTCTTCATGTGACATGTCTGACATTTCCGGTGTTCATTGTCATGCCAGTTTTAATCATCTGTGAAACACTTTGTAATGTTGTTTTGATAACATTGTCTATTTTTACAGTGCTTAATATAATGATCAGAACACACATCTTGGATTAACATCCAAGATTTTGATCCAACCTATTTTGATAGAGGTTATTACTTTTCAAAACAATGGTTTAACACAGGAAAAACTGTTTAGGATGAACTAGTGGAAGAAATAGGAGACAAGCCAACAAGGATAAAAAAAATAGTAAATTAAAAAAGATTTGAAGCGGTTAGCCTACTGTAAACACACACACACACACACACACACACACACACACACACACACACACACACACACACACGGTAATCAGGAGCATCTTATCATCAGTAATTAAACTATCTGTACATTTTGCAGTAATGTGGTGGTAGTCCATCGAAATTTCAATGTGGCTACTGGTTGTTATTGGGTGTTTTAAAAATAAAAGATAAATGGCTTTTGAAAAAGAGAAAGATTGTATACACAAGGAACTCCCATTGTTTTCAGGTTTTTACTTTTTTTTTAAATTGACACATTTATAATTCAGCTTAGAATTTAAGCTTTTAAGCTTTTTTTTAAGTTTGCACAAAGTTAGTCTTTAATCCAAGTTTTATCATAGTATTAATCATCTCGTTCAGGTCCATTTTTCTGGATTTATTTTTTTGTACTATGATTATTCTGCATTTTTGTGTTCTTGATTCATGGTCATATTTATCTTTTTGACAGCAAGCGGACACACTTTCTACTCATCGAGACTCACATTAAACACATTCGGCTCATGCACAGATCACTGAAAAGCAATCATCGTTTGGATTGAGACTTTGCAGTACTATACTGAGCTTTGGCATGTAGCTCAAGGCTCAATGTACTTTTAATCAAACTAAACCAGCAGGGGGTAGGCCTCTCGATGACCGAGCAGGCTGCAGAGTTGAAGCCACAGCTCGCTATTTTAACCCTCAACCACAGTGTGACCGGTCACCCACTTTAATACCAGCTTTTTGGAATCTGCTTACAGTAAGCCTCCTTAATTTTTGCAAAAAAAAAGATTTAGGCACATACATCCACCTCATGCTTGCACATTGTATCTCTCTCTCTCTCTCTCTCTCTCTCTCTCTCTCTCTCTCTCTCTCTCACTCACTCACTCACTCACTCACACACACATACACACTCTCTCACACACTCACACACACACACACACACACACACACACACAGACACACCGTTTGGACAAATTCAGATTATCCTCAAAGCTGTATCTTGTAAGCACAGGCACGCAATTGTTTGAATTACACAGTAGATGTAATTTTAGGAAAAATGTAGTCTCGCATTGCCAGACCTTCCTCCACAGTGCTACGGAGGAGGGTATGGCTAGTCCACACAGCATTCCGGAATGGGAGAAAAACGTGTCCTGGTTTATTGGCATTTCTTTAAACCAATCACAATTGTCTTGGGTGGCGCTGAGCGCCGTACGGGACAACGGCTCCCCTGCAAAATAGCCTCGGGGAGGAACTTGTTTTTGTGGAACATATGTATGTACGTTCAAATGTTGTTTTAGTCTCTTTTACTGTATCTCATAGATTTGGTGTTAAGGCCCGTTTATTTTACGGTTCAGTCCCAGCACTCATCGACTCTGTATCCAGCAGCAGCTGCAGGCAGCTATTTCAGCAAACAGGCTCTGATAGACCCACTTACTACCTGCCCAGCAGCAAACAGCAGACAGACACAGTTAAACACTAGCAGGTAAACAAAGCGAAGCACTTAGCTGCTTATTTAAGAGCCAGACATGTTTCTCAGTTGGTTCGAGACAAAATCAGATATTCTGCAGTTTACTGTCTGACTGCCTACTCAACCAATTTATAAATTATGGAAATAAAATAATGACAAAACATTTAATAATCAAAAGTCCCATATTATGCTCATTTTCAGGTTTATACTTGTATTTTGGGTTTCTACTAGAACATGTTTTTTATCTTTGAGCCCCCCTCACAGAAAACCCCAGTCTGTTCTCATTGGTCAGCATTTCTTCCGCATATGCACTCATAAAGTCATGACAGGTGGGGAACGACTGTACCTGCACTGTAGCTGCACTTTGTACCTATATATATCATAGTTATGACATCACAACCGTACAGAAGTCTGTTAAGGCTTGTTTAAAGGCACAGTTTCTGAACACGGCTGTGTGCGTTTTTCGGTGGATTGAGCATTTTCATACTTTCACAGTATTTATATAGCACCTCGACCTGCTTGGATATCAAAAAAGTTTTTACAATATGGGACCTTTAATCGCATGTAGACATATTTTGATAGTGACAGAAGTACATTTAAAAGGATCTGGGGATATGTGCACGTTTATCATATCTCATGACCCCTGCAAGTAGCATGTTTTCCTGTCACATCGGTTGCAGTACTTTCACAGTCTATTTAAAAATTATGTTATATACTTCAGTACATAAGGTCCTGTAGTATGACGGAGGATTTTGGTGACTCAATTCTAGCAAACAAAATAACTTCACAACAAAACATTACTAAACCATCACACTGTAAGTGTGAAGTTGCAGTTTATGATATATGAAGCTACTTGGCTGCGTAAATCTGCATGTTGATGAGTTTTTTTTCCTTTAACTCTTTAATACTGAAACATAGAGAGTTGTTAATGTGTTCTATGAAAACAAGCATGCTAACGTAGATGGAAATGCTAATTTACGTGTTCATTAGTTCAGAGAAGGACCTCATTAGTGTAATTTATCATGGTTGTTATCCCTGGGCATATTGTGACTCGAGTGTATTTTGATTAAGATTCATGTCAGAGCCAAAATATTTTGTGCATACATGGTCCTTGGATCCTAGTTCCAAAAATGTTGCTATGATACAGTTTAGAGTCTGGGCTGTTGGGATATTTAGTGTTAACCCACATTCAGGCAGGAATAGGTACTACAAGACAGTTTCAAATAGATGTTGCAATTTCACAACTGTGGGCCACGTGTGTATAATGTGTATATATACTACCATTTACATGATGAGATTAATCTACAGTATTTTTGTCTCCTCTGGGCTGTACAGGGATTCTGTTTTTCATTTTAATGTTTTCTTTTTTGTCCGATTAAACAACAGAAATCCTCTGAAGATTAGCGAGTCCTGTGCTCATATAGGGTTGTTTGTGTTAGAGGGGTCAGAAGGTCGGCAGCACTTTAGGGATTACACAAGAAAAACACAGAGGTCAATGACTGGGATGAATTTGTCATTATGCATTTACATTTCTGTGTGTATACTTTTTAATGTTTTTGTTTTCTTCAATTTCAGACTTTCAAAAAAAGCAATCATTTTGAGATTTGTTTGGCAAAACCATCATACTATGGTACTACGATACTAATAATATCTTATCCATATTCCATCTTGCAGGGTTACTGCATACCCCAAAAAATGTGAAAGCTTTCTAGTCATGAAAGGAAAAAGTCTGGAAAAACTAAAACAGTGAGGTTCCTGGTAAAAGATGAATGATTTACAAAAACTCTAATATTAATAAGGTTCATACTTTTCTGTTTTTACAAATTTTGACTGAAAAATAACCAGATTTTTATAAAAACGAACTCATCAGTTCAAACTAATTTTCACCCAACTTTAAATTCCCCACACATGATAATATATCTTTTCTGCATGTGTTTGTGGTGACCTGATTTGCCTGACAAACATATTCACAAATAAACTGAGATTTCACACAGCATGTTGCCATATTTTCCAGACTTCCTTGCTAAAGTGCCACAGAGAGCCCACCTGTTCTGTAGCACACAGAATATACACAACGTATCTCAAGCTTTTTTGCCATCTAACTACAGAAAAAGGAAAAAAACTTGACTTCATTCATTCATTAATTCAGTCATTTTCATATGCAGACAACGCATAAACTGGCAGCTGCTTAACAGAAGCTGTTAACATGTATTTGATGCCGATAGATTATATTAATAAACAGTACAAACAGATCGACTACCTCATATATAACTCTCATAAACACACATGATTATCTGAAATAGGCTTCTTTTGTTACCTTTTCCCTCTGGTTCATTTTGTTCGCCTTCATTATGAAGAGTGTTGTTTTAAAGGTAAATAATCTGAACATTTATTCTCTTAGCTAATAATTACAGTAATACACAAAATTAACATGTAGAATAATTGCCAATATAGTGAACTGCTCAGGTTATTTAAATCTTGATTGTGATCCAGATCATTATTATTGTTGTATAAGAAGACATTATAAATGTCATCAGAAATAACAGACATAATACACTATTGACACGGTGGTCTCTAAGCACGGACTTTTGATACTGTTCATCAGTGGAGGTAAGAATATTTCTTAAGGATATAAGTAACATTCAAACTGGGCATTGATCCACAACCTGTAATTCATTTTTACCTCTGACAAAATGAAGGACCGAAAGCTCATTTATAAAGTCATAATTTCATTTATGGAATACATTTCCTAGCAAAAGCTTGACAAGACAAATGTTTAAAAGCAAGAAAGAGCAGTGTTTTTCTAAGGATATATTTTTGTGAAGGTTAATTAACAGATTTCCTTGATGTGACTTTGTTGACATAACATAAGCTTCTGAATCATTTAATACTGAAGTAGTAATAGTCAAGTTTCCATCACATTTTCATTTAGCCAAGTTTCCCAAAAAAAAGCAAAATAATGCATGTTTTCATCCACTACTGTTATGTGAATATTAGGAGTTGAATGCATCGAGAAAAACTGTTGGCGTCTTTTTCCAGTGCACTTAGTCGCATTTTGTTGCAATGAAAATGTGCATAAAAACTGGGGGTTGAAAATAAATGTATTGACTGTAAATTGGTTTCACAGTTTTTCACATTTTCCGCTGTACAGTATGAAATGTTTGTGAACTAGTTTTATAAGTGTCCATTTTGGGTTGTTTTGCATCGGACAGCAGCAGGAAATGTTGTTAAAGTTTGTTTACAACTTTTAAACTTCATAAACTCAACAAAGATTGAGACAAATTAATTAAAAAAAAAAGGGCCTTCCTCTGAAATGCAGTGTACTACATACTGCTTAATAAGCATACAAAATGATGAACCTTCAGTTTACAACACATTCATGATCAGAAGTATTTAGGTATGTGACTTGACGTGTTGTACTCTGACTCTTTAAAGCAGGTAATGCTTCGAAAAGGATTTGACCTCAGTTGTGTTAAATCTGTTTTCCTGTGTTTGTGTATCCTCAGATGGCGTCCTGGACCTCTCCACCAAGAAGAACCACAGCGCAGGCAACCTCAAAACCTTCCCCGGCTTCTCCCCTGAGCCCAGGGTCAAAGGGTAAGACAACAGGATTAGTCAAACTGGCCTCTGTTCACGTAGCAGCGCAGTCATGTGCCTAAAACAACACTGGAGAGGTTTAAGCAGTCACGGCTGTTGCGTTTCTGAACCGCTCCTGCCAGAGAGCACTTGGCAGTCTAACACCAAATGGTGTGAGGAGATTTGGCCTGAGGGGAGGATGTTACACTCGCAAGATCGGGATCAAGATGCCAAACCGCAGTCAAGCTGAGAAAGATTGATTTCGAAAGCATATGACAGCCATCACAGGCAGACTTTATCAGCTGTCGTTATTTAACTCGGTCATATTTGCCAAGTTGTCCAATAAATGTGGCCTGCATGGGGATGTAGATACCCATCAGACTTAACCAAAGACGGTTCCCTACCTGGGGTTCCTGAAACCCTCAATAATGGTTGTGAAATATTCGGAGGTGTCTGCTTTAGGGCTGTCCTCGACAGAAGAAATTCTAAATCGGATTAGTTAATTTAACGGCAGTTCTGTTTCTCAGCAAAGAATCGTTAACCAGAGATGTGCTTATAAGTTTCTTAAAAATAAGTCCTACAACATGCGAAAAACATAAAACATGACTAATTGACTAAAGAAATCTTAGTCGACTAAGACCAAAACGACCAATTAACCGAATAATCGGCAGTTGGACAGTCTGGCGAGGTCAGTGACTCGAGTCTGTTCGGTGTGTTCCGTGCCGTCGTCCGTTGGAGGAGCTGTCGGCCTTCATTTTGGCTGACCTGACATGCTCAGTCGGAGACAGGGCAGTCGGGACTCACCCGGAAATGGCAAGTGGGATGACCGTGACTAAGCCTCTCAAAATCTGACGAAAATCTTTTAAACTGACCTTTGTCGATCTGAAATGAAGACAGATTCATCAGCAGATTCAACTGCATGGCCTATTTCTCGCTTAAAATGTTTTCAAAAACCCGTTTCGGTGAACTATTTTAGAAAAATATGAGATCGTATTCTGAATGAGTCGCCATTAATGGCCGGTTGAAAAATACAAAATCCGGAAGCAGCAGCCAGACCCACGTGAGGCGTTTGTCCAATCAGCTGCCGGTTTTCATTTTTTGGGCGAAAATACAGATTAGCGCCGCCTGCTGTTATGGAGACGTACTACGTCTCGTCGCTTTGGTGTGTTCCGAGGCATTTTTTTGACCAACTCGGTGAGACTGATCAGTCCAACTGCCTTTTCTGCCAACGGTCGGCCGTCTGGTTGGTCTGTAACGGCCTTAAGAGGGAACAGCCCTAGTCTACTTTACCTCTGCTCTTAGTATGCAACAAGCTACGAGTACACTGCATCTTTTTGTTAATTAAAAGACAACAAAAAGAGAGTGTGTTTATTATTTTTCTAGGGGAAAAATCCAGGTGCTTACTACTAGGCTCCACTTTGTAGCTCCAGTACAGATTTTCAGGTATGAGCTATGGCTCAGATTTAGGACATCCCAACGTTTGTGACTGTCAAGTAGCCTGTCATGTTGTAAACTAGTGTTAACTATTGGTTAAGGTGGAGAGCTGTTCACAGTTTGTTTTAGGCCATCAGATTTTTTTGTGACTTGACTATCTTGACTTTGATACTGCAGCTATAATTGAACATGTACAGTATGTAGCTGTCGGCATCACTATGTAATGCCACTTGTGAATGATAAGTGTGACTCTGAGAACCAGTACTCATGATCGTGGATGCAAGATTCTCTGTTTCTGTGTAGCTGTGTGTGCGGTGTTCTCAAGTGCCAGTGGGGAGCTTCAACATTTGATACTTAGGTTGTAAAATGATGTCGTCCAAAGATATGGAGAAAAAAAAAAACCCAAAGTAAACTAAAATGAAACAGAATGTCAATTTTGTTGCTTCCTGTATCAAACAAGGTATTCAAATCAAAGTGTGACATTCTCATAGCACACAAATGCATCATTCACAACAACCACAGAGCAGCTTCCAAAAGACTTAAAATCAAATGCGGTAAATATGAGAAAGCATGCTCAAGCACCAGTAAGATCCTTGAACATTTTCATAAAGGAAGCTTAAAGCAGATCCATAGGGCGTGAGTTTAACCTCCAACAGAAGGACGATACACTACGTTTGTAAGCATTCTATTCACCTCTGCTCATGCCATACTGAAGAATGCAATATGTTTCTCCAACCTGAAAAGAGACAAAAGCTGTTGCAGATATCCGTGTTTATCAGCCACGCATTTCATTTCTTTTCTGTGGATTTTTTATGACAATGAAGTTGTCAACAACTGAAACTGTAAAACCTTTTGAACGTGTCAGTGTTAAACGTTTATAAACTTTGAATGGGTTTATAATGTATTCAGTCAGTAATATAATGTAGCCCAATAGTCAAATACTGTATTCTATATATTATAAGATTTTACTGCTTTAGGATATCAAACCTATGAAAGAATACTAGCAGCTCTGTTGAACTGGGTTTGACTCTCATCTAAATCTTTTTTGCTTTGTCTCCCCATTGTGCTGTAGGTTGTTAATATTCCATTGTGCGTCTTTCTATCACTTTAGTAATATGTGGTGTTAGGTAGATAACGTTTCAGAGGTCGCAGAAAGGCTATAAACAATCTGTTGGTAGTTGGAAGTGTTAACTTTAATAATCAACTTTGTTAAAGTAAACCTCTGCAGGTCTTTAAAGGGCCTTGCCCTTGCTCGGTTTCTCTTTCTCTTTTGGCTGCTTTTCTCTTTTTTGTCTCCATGTCAGTACATTTATTGACAATCCTTAGCATTGCAGCACGGCCATTTATTGATTAATATGTACTCTGCCTTGAAGTCATGTTTGAATCAGTAGCCATCATACTTGCTTCTTGTATTGAGAGGGAATAAACAATCAACGCTAATCATGGCTGCCATTTCCAGCAATGCGATGGCTCAGTAGAGGTTCGAAACAGAGCGGCCCCAACGCCGGGTTGCGGCGAAGCTTCAGTAGTGGAAGACGTGGGCATAGAAAAGCTGCGCCCACCATGTGGGCTCTCTGATCCAGCAGTAAATACACCTTTAATTGCTTTCTGAACTGAGATTGGAGAAGTGTTGCATTGACATTACAGTTGACTAGAATCCCAAATGGCCACTTCCTGCTGAAAGCAAGTGTTGCCTAGATACAAAGCTACCAAACAAAGCCAGTGTTTACCACACTAATTTTGGATTAAAACAAACGGAGGAAAGGAAAAAGAAAGGAAGTTATCCATGGAGCAGCAACAGCAGCCACCTGCCATTTAACCAGGGGCTTGAAAGGATATTTCTGGTCTATTACACTCTGGGTCTAAATTATATTACCTTCTATAATTGAGGTATTGTGAGTACCCAATTTTCCTGTCCAATGAGGGATTATTACCGACATTTCATACAATATGTACAGTATATATTTAGATATGCGGCGGTTTGTAAACAAGTTTAGCCCCTGTTTGTTGCTACCTTGGACCTTGTGCCCATTTTTCCAGATCCCAGCAATTAGTAAGTAAGTGCAGTGTTACGACTGATAGAATTGAGTATGAAGACCCAAGTTGTAAAAACAAATTGCAGTAAAGGATCATTCTGAACAGTTCAATTGTTCAATATACTGTGTCGGTTAAGGAGTTCTAGTAAGATTGAAAGAAAAGTGAGATTTCTTAATTTTTTTTAATATTTTACTGATTGTCATACCTGTTTTCACCAAGTCGAGCAGGGTGAGGTCACCATTAATGTTTCGATGTTCCCAGGAATTGACAGTTTCCCAGGAGAATGAAGTCTCCATTTAATGTAATCCATTTGCAGACAGATTTTGAAGCTTGCTGACACACTCTACAAGCGAGGGCCCAGCGAATAAACCTCAAAATGGTACTTGGACCAAAAGTAAAATTAGAAACAGCACTTTAAACCCCTTAGGAAAGGACTCCTGCCTGAGGGTCCTTGAGACCCTAAGGCCCCGAGCCTCACCAGGAGTCTCTAATGATCAGTTCATGTAATATTAACTACAGGAGGAGGTATTGTGGAGGTGGAATTACAGGCTTTGAAACTCCGACAATCCCTAAAGCACACACCACACACTGTGTGCATTACAGGTTACTGGCTTTTAATTTAAAGGTCCCATATTATGCTCATTTTCAGGTTCATACTTGTATTTTGTGTTTCTACTAGAACATTACATGCTTTAATGTAAAAAAAAAAAAAACATTATATACCTGTATTCAACCTCTGTCTGAAACACTCCGTTGTAGCGCCTGTCTCTTCCTGAAAAAGCCCAGTCTGCTCTGATTGGTCAGCATTTCCGAGTGATCTGCATCTGCACTCTTGGAGTCTCTGCACCGTCATTGCAGCCGGGGAATGACTGTAACAGCAATGATGCGACACTTTCTACATTTATATTGTATAGTTGTGCCATCACAACGTTACAAAAGCCCTGACGGCTCGTTTAAAGGCACATTTTCTGAAATATGGGCTTTGTGCCTTTGTCTGTGGACTGACAGAGAATTCAATGAGTTGCGTTTTTATACTGTCACAGTATTTATATAGCTCCTCGACCTGCTTTCATCAAAAAAAGTGATCTGATCACATTTGTGTGAAAACCTCAGAAAAGGTTTGTACATTATTTTATTACTTAGATGTTTTATTGGGAATTTTTTATCTAAGAAAATAAGTATTTGGTCACCTACAAACAAGCAAGATTTCTGGCTCTCACAGACCTGTAACTTCTTCTTTAAGAGGCTCCTCTGTCCTCTACTCGTTACCTGTATTAATGGCACCTGTTTGAACTTGTTATCAGTATAAAAGACACCTGTCCACAACCTCAAACTGTCACACTCCAAACTCCACTATGGCCAAGACCAAAGAGCTGTCAAAGGACATGAGAAACAAAATTGTAGACCTGCACCAGGCTGGGAAGACTGAATCTGCAATAGGTAAGCAGCTTGGTGTGAAGAAATCAACTGTGGGAGCAATTATAAGAAAATGGAAGACATACAAGACCACTAATAATCTCCCTTGATCCGGGGCTCCACGCAAGATCTCACCCCGTGGGGTCAAAATGATCACAAGAACGGTGAGCAAAAATCACAGAACCACACGGGGGGATCTAGTGAATGACCTGCAGAGAGCTGGGACCAAAGTAACAAAGGCTACCATCAGTAACACACTACGCCGCCAGGGACTCAAATCCTGCAGTGCCAGACGTGTCCCCCTGCTTAAGCCAGTACATGTCCAGGCCCGTCTGGAGTTTGCTAGAGAGCATTTGGATGATCCAGAAGAGGATTGGGAGAATGTCATATGGTCAGATGAAACCAAAATAGAACCTTTTGGTAAAAACTCAACTTGTCGTGTTTGGAGGGGAAAGAATGCTGAGTTGCATCCAAAGAACACCATACCTACTGTGAAGCATGGGGGTGGAAACATCACGCTTTGGGGCTGTTTTTCTGCAGAGGGACCAGGACGACTGATCCGTGTAAAGGAAAGAATGAATGGGGCCATGTATCGTGAGATTTTGAGTGAAAACCTCCTTCCATCAGCAAGGGCATTGTAGATGAAACGTGGCTGGGTCTTTCAGCATGACAATGATCCCAAACACACCGCCAGGGCAATCGAAGGAGTGGCTTCGTAAGAAGCATTTCAAGGTCCTGGAGTGGCCTAGCCAGTCTCCAGATCTCAACCCCATAGAAAATCTTTGGAGGGAGTTGAAAGTCTGTGTTGCCCAGCGACAGCCCCAAAACATCACTGCTCTAGAGGAGATCTGCATGGAGGAATGGGCCAAAATACCAGCAACAGTGTGTGAAAACCTTGTGAAGACTTACAGAAAACGTTTGACCTCTGTCATTGCCAACAAAGGGTATATAACAAAGTATTGAGATGAACTTTTGTTATTGACCAAATACTTATTTTCCACCATAATTTGCAAATAAATTCATTAAAAATCCTACAATGTGATTTTCTGGATTTTTTTTCTCATTTTGTCTCTCATAGTTGAAGTGTACCTATGATGAAAATTACAGGCCTCTCTCATCTTTTTAAGTGGGAGAACTCTCACAATTGGTGGCTGATTAAATACTTTTTTGCCCCACTGTATGTGTATTTCTTTGCTCTTTTTACTTTTACAAATGTATGCCCACATTGAATCCTCAGATCCACCATTACTGTCGGGCGCAGCCTCCCTGATGACTGTATGCTCTCTGTAACAGAACGCTCTGTTAAGAGTGCCGACTCCAAAGCCTCTCGTTAACCCTGTATTGTCTTCAACGAGCCCGAGACCGCCCACTGTGCTAATCTGTCTTAAAGCTCCTGCTGAACACTCTCCACATTGCACAGTAGCTCAGACTGTTTCCAACTAAGAGATCTTTCTCTCAAGTTTTTTCTCCCCTGTGCCATCCGCTGACTTGACAAGCTATTTTCTGTTATTATAAACCTATGGGAGCAATTTTGTTGCTATAGTTACTTCGCAGTAGGAACATTGGCTGCAGCAGTTCAAGTGGAGGCACTTTGCATGTAAGCGGTTGTTTCAGAAGCAGAGAGGATTTTCAGAAATTTGAATCATTGAAATGTAAGATGCTCGCAGAGCAGTACTTGGCAAGAATGTTTGTTTATCCAACATGGGGCAATTCAAGAAATCACAATTTAAAATGTAAATAATCATCAAAAACAAGGCATGGCTTTGCAAGACATGCAAAGCCATGACATTGCTTGTGAACGAAGCAATGTCTACTTACAACCCCTTGTAAAAGGTTGCGTATGTTTTGGTGTGTTCAGATGTGAACGGTTAAATCCAGAAGTGATGTTGTCTTTTTGGATTGTTATATTTAAGGGTCTGAAAAAGTAAAAATGAATTAGTATTATCCAATAAAGATTAGTCCTCTTCTTCTTTTTTCTCCATCCAGACGATGTATCAAAGTGGAACATACCCTGCCAGAGGTGGATGACGACGGCTTGCTGCAGAGAAGCTTGCGGGACGGACTGAGGGAGAACTACGTCAACTCCAATTCCTTCAAGCCTCCATTAGCCCAATCGCTGCGTATCAAGGAGGAGCTCCTCAGCCAGAAGCACCGCCTCCTGAGCCAGCCTGCTGCTCTTTCATTGGCTAATCTAGAATCAGCCGGCTTGCTCAATCATGCGCAGACCTACTCCTTGCTCAGCCAAAAGGGCTCTTCCTCTTTCTGGGGAAGCAAGGCCCACCTCGAAGGCCTGATGAAGCTAAAGCAGGCCAGTGGAGCTCTGAGCGGGGCCCTCAGTGACCTCAAAGACCTCCCTACATTCCTGGAGAATCACCACAACCACCACGGAGCCTTCTCCTTTAAAAGTCACCATCACCACCACAATCAGGTGTCCAAGGCCCAACACCACCACAATGAAGGCAAGCGGGACCAGGGCCACTCACCTCCTGTCGACCTAAAGATCCCTCAAGTTCGGGGCATGGATCTCTCCTGGGACTCCCATGCCTCTGATCTGTACGGCTATGGTGCCATGGGGGTTGGGGGTGGTGGCCATGGGGAGAACAACCTGAGTCGGAAGCTGAGGGCCATCCTGCCCAAGCAGAACCGCCGGGGAGGAAGCCTTGGAAGCCTGCTGGATGGGGCGGCTGACTACTGGAGCTCGGACTTGGACCACTCCAGTTCCGGGCCAGCGTACTCCACCTCCGACGTGGAAGGGGACCCAAACTCCAAGCAGCCGAGGAAGAAGAGGGGCCGTTATCGCCAGTACAACACAGAGATCCTGGAGGAGGCCATTACCGTAGTGATGAGCGGGAAGATGAGTGTGTCCAAGGCTCAGAACATGTACGGGATCCCACACAGCACCCTGGAGTACAAAGTCAAGGAGCGCATGGGAACCCTGAAGAACCCCCCAAAGAAGAAGCTCAAGCTGATGATGAAGATGGAAGCAGGAGGCCAGGATTTTCCTCTCGCGGAGTCGGAGAACATGCCAACCGCAACCCCACGAGACAACGGCCCGCCGCTGGCTGCTGTTGAGCTCAAGGACAATGTAAAAGAAGAGATTGATGACAATTTCAAACCAATCGACTAAACGACTTACACATGTAAACCTCAGTCAATGACTTAAGTAGTTTGAAAATGGATGGGGCTTTATTTGTGCCAATTTACTTAGCAGTATCTGGGTGAGCACAAACGCAGGGATAATATGAGGAGGATTCTTAAAACACACTGGAGATAAACTAATCGGATGGTTTTAAACTAGCGTCGTTTTAGCGATGCTGTATAAGGATTTGTTTAGCTTTTATATCCAGGGGCTTAGCAAATGCAGCTAAAGACAGTTAAATGACAATTAATGAAATTTCCATACGCATGCTGATAATCCTAAACCCCAAAACCCGATCCCCCTCTTTTCTGAACTTGACACACTGATCCATTGCTGCTTATAAATGCAGTTTGGGCGTTGGACCATTCCAATTTGAAGAAAAAAACAAGGGGAAGGTTGAAAATTAACTCCTTAAAAAACTGACAAATTAGTCTCTTTACTGCTCCCCTCTCTCATGGAGTACTAGCTGAAAATTGGTAAGTGAACTGTTTATTACATTTGAAGCCAACTGTAAGGTTTAATCATACCATTGATGTTCCTCACCAGGGTTCTGAATCAAAACCCATTCTCTTATTGCCAGGTAGCCATGACGCTTTAACTGCAACACTTTTCTTTCCTCCTTAAGATATTCTGCTAATCTCTGTGTGGACGAAAGCAACATTAACCCGTCCTTTTTGAATGAGAAAAGACACACAAAAGTCATTCAGGGATGCATGTTTGTGAGTTTCGTGGACACTACTGACTTCTATAATCAACTTATTATCCTCCTTTATTTTCATTTGATTTGTTTTGCTTTCTTTTGCACTACACTTTTGGGTCTGGCGCTTACAGACCTGGTTACCTCGGCATTGTTGCCCATGCATCATGCACTTATTATGGTCTGTCTCTGAAGCCCAGTCGCAACCTTGTAACGGGTCAGAGGTGCACATCGTCTGCGTACGCTGATCCATAATCAGATCCCGGGAAGCTCTAAAACCCTCTTTTTTTTGCCAAGAGACAAGTTGAGGGGGAATCTGATTATGGATCAGCTGTTTTTAAGGCGAATGCTACCTCATGGACCTCCATCAGTGTCTCACTGCTGATCCTGGAATGCTGGAGCCACCTTCAGGTTGCCCTGCAAACGCTTGCTGAAGTGAGCTCATCCCTTACATGGAGATCTTTATTGGATGAAGGCCTTTTAGGATCAGAATGTGAAACTCTGCTGCTATCCACTTGATTATCTAGCTCCTACACAAGGCTTTAGCTAGCCTAAGCTAATGCGTTTTAGCTAGTCTTTAGCTAACATTGCTGATGTTTTTTTTTTCTTTTCTTTTTTTCTAATCAAACTAAGCAGAAGCGGCTTAGCTGACAAGTTTTAAAATATATTCTTCACCCTCAAACCTCAAAGACAGTTTGAACGGCAGTTTACAACGACAATGTGCATTTATAGAGGGTTCATTTTGGGATGGTGGGCGGGCAATATGCAGTGGGGAGGGGTAGTTGATAGAAGCGAGGAAAAAGCAGATTTAATATATTATAAATTATTATGACTGATGATGTAAAAGCCAATCCTTGATTCTGGATGATTTCTTTTCTCCTCTTTTTTTATTTTAAACTCAGGGTAACTGAGACAGATGATGTGGGTTTCAAATATGGTTATCTCCTGTTGGACCTATAGTAGACAGACAGGAGGACAAGACGCGCCTCTCACTAATGCTAATGGTTTTGGGGATCGAACTTAAGGCGCTAAACTTCTAAAATAGCACTTTTTAAAAGTAAGCAAAAACACAAGAGAAAGAAAGCTGTTTGAGGTTATGCACGTAGTGTAGCTCTGCTCTGTGGGATACAGAGCAGGGAGCGATCAGGAGTGCAGAGATGGAAGAAAAAAGCTTTAGTGTGTGAGGACTTTCGGAAAGCTGCAGCTTGGACCCAAACTACTCCTTTTGTTCTCCTCTCAATGACCTCCACGATTAAAGACAAAAAAAGAAGAAAAAAGGAAGAAAAAAATGGTCAACAGATTGAACAAGTTGAGTTTTGTGTAGTGTTGTCTCGTTGTTTTCCCTCCCCTTGCCACTATAGAGATAGAAAAACTATCATCACGTTGTACAAGGCGGGGAAAGCATATCCCTCAGAGGCGACAGGTGGAAAGGAAAACAATGCTCCTCTGGGATTTTACATCAGGAAAAGATTGAAGGAGATGCCAAAAGCTTTTTTGGTCCAAATGTTTTTGTGCTCTGTGGTAAATGTTGCTCTTCGCTCCTAACACTGCCCGGTGCTCACCCAGTCTGTGAGATTTTTAACATGAGAATTGTACCTCTCTGCTCAGATGAAATGATGATGATTCACTCCTTTTGAAATGTATTGTACATTTTATTTATTTGATTGGGTTTTTTTCTTTGATTATTTTCTTAAAAATGGCATGCACCACTTTTCTTTGGCTGATTTTGGGGTTGGACCAATTGAATATATGTTTGGAGGATTTCAACACAATTAATCTCAAACTCTTACTAAGTTATGAATGAATCACAATCTAATTAGCATTAGAATACTACCTGTTGCATACAATCCTAATTTTCCTCTCTGTGGTGATTGGTTATCCACCTTAAGCTTTGTAGCTCCCTTGGCTTGATTGGCAGATATGAACGGCCAATGAGAAGAGCTTTAGAAGAGACCCTCTGGGACAACAATATTCCCGGGGGCCATCATGCATGAAATGCGTCCCAACACTTTGACAATGCTCAGCATTCGAAGTGTCTAAAAGGGTAGTTGTGCACGTTGAGTTGGACCCAGCGGAGGACAATGCACTGATCTGATAGTTAAAACAGGATCGAAGCCCCAACAGTGACGATATAAAGCACTTGTTATGAACACGCCTCTGATAAAAGGCATGGCTACTGCTCACTTAGCCAGCTGTGAATACAGTTAGACAAAACGTGATGTAGTGTGCCCCCCTCTTTTAAAAGAAGAAAAGCCTGTTAACCTGTTTCATGTAAAGCATTGATTTGTGCTAAAAAAATAATGTGTAGAAATAGTGTAATTGGCACCTAATGCACAAGTTTGCATGGATGAACTCCAACAGCACTTAGAACGAATTCCCCTGAGAGGGGCAATTCCTCATGGGCCAAACTATCTCTGTGTATAATTTACACAAATCTCTAAATCCTTTAATAAAAGAAATCTCTCTTCCTTCAAGAAATTCTTGACCCTTACTGTACATGTGGCTCTTGCTATACATTTGCCAATGCTTTCTAAAAAAATCCCATTTTCAGCCTGCCCTTATCTACTGAGGTGCATGCCATTTGAGGTATATTTATTTATATTTCATTTTTCTTGTTTAAAGTCATGTGGTTAACGGCTCCCCCTGTCCGAAAAAAGTCCTCCTTCTTGCAACTGAGTCTCACTGCTGTTTTTAAAGAAACCTCATACTATATTATATACTTAAGAGATCAGTATATATCTATTTATATACATATATATTAACAAATACTCGCATAATGAATGTAGTGAACTGAAATGAATATCTCAAACTTACAAAACCAGAACAGTCATCTGCAAAAAAGATTGCACTGTAAGTTCATTTTTTTTTTTTTTTTTTTTTTTTTTTACCAGACTGTTGTTTTTATTCTTTTGCTTTTAGTTTGACTTTACGCTGCTTGCATTGGAAACGCAGTCGTTTTCTGCCGCGGGCGTGCGACAGTAGCCTTCAGTACTGTAAATGTCTCAGGATCGAGCCAGTGGGATGGGCAGCAATATTTGTCAGTCGGAAAATGGCGCAGACTTAACTACCTGTACAAGACGTAATTTATAGACGTATAAACATATAAAAAAAACTATAGAGCAGAGACAAAGTGCTATACCTCAATCCCAGAATAATGACTCCTTTCTGTGCCTCGTACTTTTACGTATACCTTACCTGGGAGCCTGGCGAAGGGATAGCTGATACTCTGGGAAATATAGTATCCTCCGCTCTTTCTTTTCTTTTGTTATCTGTTCGTTTTTCTTTTCTTTGTTTCGCCTCCCTCTTGCAAAGGGAGGAGGGAGACGCTTCAAGTGTCTGACTGACCAATATTTGCCACCCTACCTCTTTTCAGGTATTTTTTTCTTTTCGCAACAACAAAACCTTATAGAAGTATATAATGAGCAACAGATTGAGGAAAAAAAAGACCCACAGGGGCTTTACAGCTATTCCTGTTCTTAACACTGGATGGGGTTGGTATGGGAGGGCTGCAAACCTCTCATTTCTTCCTCTAAAAGTCAAAACATTTTGGGATTCAGTTGTCTGATTTCACCCTGGAGGCGAGGAGGTCGGTCCCACCCTGGTCTGAGAAAGAACAGTCTTTTTGTTAACTGAGGGTTTATTTTTTTCTTTTATTTTATGCTTTATTGTGTTTTTTAGGTGTAACATAACTCCAGGTTGAAACTTGACTTAATTTTTTATTTCTCACACCCAGAGAAATCAGAGACCCAGAGGGGAGATTGGGGGGGGGGACAGGTGGGCAAGTTAACCTTCCTTTATCTGCTGTCTTGTAAAAGAACAATACATCCAAAATCTTTTACACTGCATTCCAAAAAAAAAAAAACACACCACACACAGGAAAATGTACCTTTATATGATGAAAATGAGAAAAACTATATACTTATGAATATATGTGTATTTATTTTACTGTTTTTGCATTTTCAGGTAAGCCAATCGATTTCTCTTTTGCTTTTCAGGTTGTTTTTTTTATTTGATTGGATTATTTTTTCTTCTGAGTGAACGACAATGTCAATAAGAAAAAAAAATGTCGAGCAGCAACTACTGTAACCTCACTTAGTAGACGCCACATGACGTGCTATTTTGTTTCAGGATGGCATGTGATGCTGCGTGCTACCAGGAAAGAAAGACCCATAATGTATACGATTGCCATGCTCCTCTCTGCCGAGAGGTTTCTTCTGTTTATGTCACGCTGCACATCTGGTTGTCATTTATACCTCAGGTCCGACCACTTCAAAGCAGCTGATTGTACATTAGAAACACACACACACACACACACACACACACACACACAGACACACAAAGAAGAAGAAGAAGAAGAATCAGGATTTTTAGTACGGCTCGTTTCCAGATTTTTAGATGTAACTGACGGAAGGAGTTTTGGAATAATTGTTGTTTCTTGTCGTCGTTCGTATACTGTTGTTATTCTGATGGCATCTTCTTTTCCTCTCTCTGTTTTCTTCTAAAACAAGAAAAGACACATTGTTTAAAACCCAGAAGCCAGGTTTCTGTGAATACAACGCTGTATTCTCTCTAGCACATACTGTACATCCGTGGAAGAGCACGTAGAGACATGACGCACCTACAGCAACACACACACACACACACAGACTCTCCCTCCTCATCAGGTAGCCACACTTTGTGTGGGTGGGTTATATGTATAATTATGAAGCAGGGAGTGTGCCGTTTCTCATTTAGAAGCAGGTGGGTGTGTTTTGTTCACAGCCTGCAGAACATCAGCCCTGCTGGCTCATTTTGATCTGGGACTCTGCAGGCACTGCCTCTGTGGAAAAAAAAAAACTGTTTTTCTTCTTCTTTTCCTTTTAAATCAACCTACCAATCTGTCTTTCCTCCATTCTCTATGTGACCAGTCTGTGATTCCTGCAGTTGTTTTGGGAGTGACGCATGCCGTTACAGGCCTCTGTGTGTACGAGCTGCCACCAAAGGAGCGAAACACAAAGACACCTGCGGTGTTTTATCCATCTGCTGAAAAGCACATTTGACTTCAATTAAACTGTTTTAAACAAGAAATTGAATTTAGAAGTGTTAAAAATCTACAATCTTGAAAAAATGTGTTAATGGTTTACTGCGACTGTCCCTTTTCACGGTATTTTGTTTAATTCATATTCAGAAAGCCTAATGCTTTGAGTTTGAAGAATGAAATCCCACATTTCCCTGTGATAAAAAACAAAACACAAAGATTTTCCAGTTAAGATAACAAAGTGTATTGTGGCTACATTGCATGCTGGTCCATCGAGGTTGCTGTAGCTTAAACAATGTAATTCTCCATCTTAAGACACAAGAACAAGCTACAAAATAGATGCAAGACTGCAAAGAACATCTCCAGAGACTTTGACTGAAGTTGTCAGTCCAGGACTACGCTTAAATCTCTGTCTGAGACATTTTTCTTTTAACTGCGTATTCAAGAAGACTGTCTCTCTCTTGCAACAACATCCATCTTACTTTGAGGGCCATTTTTTTAAAAAGATAATAATTGGCGCAGCTACTGACAGTTACAATTTGGCTCGTGTGTCATAAGCTAAGCTTCGCCATGCTGTTGTTTTTACCCCACCAGACATTTGTCAAAGCTGCGCTAACAGATCAGATCTAAAATGTGCATCTCCTTTGCCAGGGAGTGTGATGCCAAGTGCTGTAAATGTCAAAGCATTTGTGAGATTGTGACAAGCAGTCGCTCAGTAGCAGTCTGGCTTTGAAAGCAGAGCGGAGTACAAATCTTAAAGGCCAGACACGCCTCTGGAATAATGCTCATTTGCAGCAATCAACACAACAGACACCTTCACTCTATTCTAATCTATTGGTGTTACCTATTGGTCAAAACCTTCTGGAAACCAGATTAAGATTGTGATAATTACAGCTTAAATTTTGAATATCTTTATGTGGCTGAATGTTAAATTGCTGACTGCCGCCTGGTTTCCCTGTACTTTGACATTATTCAAAGATTCCCATCCTGGCTCAGTCATCTACTGCTTGAACCACACGCCGTACACGCATTCAATGTTATACAGGACGTGATTATATATTTGTTGTTCTTCAATCAGTGGAATCAAGAGTGCCTTTTTGGAGACTCTAATCACAATCTAAAATGTAATCGTTTAGGGTAGGTTTCTTAATCACGTGTAATCTAACCACCCGAGTGAAATCATGGAGATCAACATTTTCTTGTCGAAGCAAAAAAAATGTCGTGAGATTCAGGTCAAATTTGTTGGCTTAAATTCCCAGCCTGCCTCCCCCCCTGTGATTATGTTGCACTGTGAAAAACTCGCAGCAGACATTTTCTCACTCTGGCTTTTCTCGCCTCCGCCGAGCCGGCGGTGCTGGCGCGCGTCTCGCCCCTCCGCCTCGGCAGAAAGCCCTCCTTACAGATGGCAGTCTGATAGACTTGGCAGTCTGAGGAGGTTGATGGGAGTGCAGGGATGAAATCTAAGTAAAGTATGGCAGAATAAAAGCCACTGAAGGCCACCGTCCCCACCCCCACGCCGCAGTTAAACAACAGGCTTTTAATGGAACGTCACTTCGCAAACGAGCGTTACTTTGGCACATGGCGTCTACGTTTAAAAGCCACGGCTGCTTTGAAACTCCACTTAAGAGAGGGGGAAGGGGATTATTAGGGACCAAATATCAGATCTGATGCAGCTGAGTGCAGGTTGAACAGGAAATTCAGAGAACTAAAAGACAGACTAGTAAAGGAAATGTGGTCAAAATGCTCTGTGATGGAGTGCATTTCATGAGGTGCCCTTGTGTGTTGCCATGACAATCTTGCAGCATTGTGGAGGTGTTTTGTGGCCCTTTAGAGCCACCTACATGGACCAGCTGGTCTCTGTTGCTCTGAACTCAAATCCAGCTCTGCTAACACTGGTTCATCTCCTGCATTGCATTCGAGCATTTGCTGACCATGGCCACCTCCTTTTCTCGTTATTCCCTTCAAAAATGTGTCCGATCTTAATTGTCTTGTCACTCAAAAGTGTGAAGTTTCTGGAGATGTTTCAGCACGATGCGGGGGCACTGCACCTCTGTAAATGTAAACATTTACAGCCCCCTAACTATTTGTCATCCTCTCGGCATCTTTGGGCAGCGGAGCGTGGAGCCTTGGGGCTGACAGGCCCTCGTTTACCCCAGGAGAGATGGGGTGTTTCTGGGCAGCCCCAGGTCCTTCACCTCCCATCAGACCTTTTCATAAACCTCACTGCCACCTCTTGGGATTATATAAACGACCCAGAGGCCTCTGAACACTGTCTTCCCTCTACTTTTCTCTTTTCTTTCTCTTTTATCTTTTCACAGAGGCTTTGCCCCGCTCTCCTCTGATGAGGATCTAGATCTAGATCTTTTTTGAGACAGGGCTTGAAGTTCTTTCTGCAGCAACAGGGGGTTGTTATCCTCTGCAATTTTGAGAACCTTTTTGTAAAAAGAAAAAAACAACAAAAAAAACACTCACTCACACGCCACATATACACAGTATTTTGGCAGTTGGTTAATATTTCAGGCTTGGTGAAAGTTTCATATACTCTCCTGCTGATTTTAAAGGTTTGGTCATTAATGTTGTATGATGTCTCTGGTCTCTTGTTTTGATGTTTCAGGGTAATGGGCTTGACTTTTGAGTTTCTGTGTTTCAAAAAACTGAAAAACAAGGAAAAAAATCGGCTTGTGTTTTGTTGGAATCGCCAGTGCATTGCTGTGATCCTCTTGTAGCTTCTTTTTGCAGTCTTTGAGCAACATTTGAGCTTTTGTGTCTTTGACGGCCGTGTAATACCTCCTCTGTTACCTATCAGTTGTGAAGTCTACACTAAATGCAGATAACCACACCAGCCGGTGTATTTATAGAGCTTAGGAGCAACACTAGCTTATGAGCACGATCGATAGTCAGGTCAGACAGACCGGCACTCGGCGAGCAGATACCGGAGTTCGGTCCTCAGCCAGGAAGTTTGGCAGTACAGAAGATTAAATGTCATGCAGATGATTCCCACTGCCAAAACAGAAACTATTCAGAAACTCTTGGATGGAACAACCTCAAACTCATCTGGCAGAAGTTGACTCATGAAAAGCCAGAACAACACCACTTAAAAGGGTCTTTTTTTTTTATAATTTTTGACTGATTCTGTACATTATTTTCAGCCAAATACTTTTTTCAGTGCTTTATAAAACAGCAAGGATTGTAAATATGATTAACTCTTAGCAAGGGGAGGCTCACACGGAGCTCACTTAATGGTCCACCTGGTTGGTCCTCTGCAGATCTAACTTACAAGACTTGGGACTGTTGCCTTCCCGAATGTCCGAATTAAGAAAAAGCTGCTCGTAATAACAGAAACATGAGCGCTTTGACTGAATCCGCGTTCAGGAGAAAGTAACGCTGAGTGTTTGTTCTTTCTTTTAACTCTTTGATAATAGTTTCCATCTTGGTGTTTCTTGGTGTGCAAAAATGTAAAGAAGAAGAAGAAAAAAAACTTACAACACAGAATACCTCAGAAAAGAAATCCATCTAACCTTGATGACCTCCACATATTGTCAGATCCTGACCATCAACATTCATCTCCTGGGCACTTTCATTTCCTGTCCTTTGTCTTTGTTTCCCCCCCTCCCCCATCTTGCTTCTTTTGCCATGCAGTGCGTAGCGCCCAATGGAGGTTCCATAGCTTTTTATACCGCTTTGGTTTCACATACAGATATCACAGGTTCCATGTCACGTGATCACCGTCACGCCGGTAAAGCTTTTTAAGTGGCAGCAAGTGCGTCAAATGGAACCAGTAACATCTGTAATCACATGATCGATCTTTTGATTTGTGATCATTCTTGGTCTCTTTTCGCAGCCCACCTTGCGTTCCTCATTTAAAGACGGAAAGGTGGTTGTTTTTGAGACAATTTGATGCATCTGAAATCAGGCTGTTCTCATGAACCATCCGTACATATGGATACGAAAAGTAATGCACTGTAATTCGTATGTATTCCACGTATTTATTACTGTATGCCCCACTGTAACTGCTGCTTTATAAGACCGCTCAGGTCCGCGTAGGGACAGGGTCGGGGTGGATGGAACACAAGACTGTCAGCCAGGAAACGGGTGTTTGTAACCCTAACCCTCTTTTTTTTTTTTTCAAATCCTAACTAGTTTTTGGTGCCTAAACTTCACTGTTTTTTTCGCTAGCCTGGTTGACACCAGTTGTAACTGAGAGCGGGTCTGGGGAAGCTTCATCCACAGCTCATTTCCAAAGGGCCGTCACCAACTGACGCCGCTCAAATGCCTCTGGGCGCAATTGGATAGTCCTTCAACCAATCAGACCAACGTTCCAGGTGATGTAGCAGCGACAGCGGCGTCAACGGGTTGCTGCGCTTCGGTGGCCGTCATGTTGAATGTAAACAAAAAGCTGCTTGCCGTCGCTGTGCTATCGTCATCGTGTAAAGCCCGCCTCAACGGTTGTGATTGGTGCCTCGATTTGGAAAAATTGGAAATGGGCTCTTGGCCAGACTGTCTTGCAGAGCAAATCTCAAATTTGCCGGAAGTTTGTCAGGGTATTCCCAGGCTAGTTTTTCGCTGCATCACGTCACTTTTTGTCGTCTAAACTCAACTGCAACGGCCTCTGAAACGACCATCACTTCACGGTGCTCTGTAACCCGGCTCACAGTCACTGTTTCTCGGCTAAATTGAACTGTAAAGACCGCTAAACTTAACTGTCATGTGACCGGTCATCACATGGCAGTCTCAGTAATTTCAAAGGATATCATACGAATTGTTGTGCATACGTTTTCATAAGTATTCATGAACCCGTTCATGAGAATGCGTTGCGCAACTTCCAAACGGCTCGGAAAGATCCACACAAGATCCTCTTAGAATCGCTTCAAAAGATGGATCTGCATCGGAACAAAAAATACAGTCTTTTGATTTTTAAAAGTGGATTTGCTGAAAGAATGAAGGCCAATACGTGGAACACTTGAAACCACACAACCCCTTACGTTGTTCCTTTTCTGTACCTCTTTATCTACTTATCTAGTCTTTATTGTTGTTAAAAACTGAATGTAAAAAAAAAGGCAAACACAAGTAACCTCTAATTTAACTATACATATTTAAGAATAAGAAATACTCTATATGTGCACATAGATATAACTATACAAGCCCAATACAGACACAAACACAAATGCATATGTAAATACAAATCTCTAATGTCATATACTTTTATCTTGAAAAGGAAGAGGATGAGCCTTTTCCATTGATGATTCAGGGAACTAATACAGAAGTCCAGTGCAGTATGTTAGGTAAAGTCACTCCCACTCTGTTCTTGCTTGTTATTTCCCCATAATGTAGCATAGGGCAAAGGGGCAGGGCGACTTGAGTTTTTTTAACAGAAGGAGTAGTAGTGAAACTAGGTTCTAGTGTAGTTGTAGTCTTTTCAAGCCTGATTCTGTGAAAATGGGGGGGGCGGGGGATGTTTTTTTTTTCTAAAGTGGACACTGTAGAGACTTATTTATGAAGATGACATGGACGTGAGAGTCACATTTGGGGGTTTGAAGGGGTTGTGGGGAGGGGGGGGGGGGGGGGAGGTGGGGGTCTTCAGTATAGTTGTACATAGAACTGCTTTACCCATCAACCCTTGCCTGTCTTTTTCGCAGGTGAGGTGGAACTGTATATTGAAGGCACTGCGGAGGAACGGTTTGTGTGTTTTTATGTCTAGAAAAGTAAAGACGGGGGGGGGGGGGAGGGGGGGTTTAGGTGATGACCCTGTTGAACAGACAATGAAGTCGTTCTACGCTTCGCTGGTTGACCCTCTCGATATTTTTGCATGCTGCTGTAAATACCCCTGTATCAGTCCTTTTTGTTTGAAGAGGCTGATTAATCCAAAAGCGCTTTTTTTGGATGTTGTCCGCAGGACCGATTCTGATGTTTTTGAATATGAAATATTGCCCCTAAGATTAAAAAATTCCCTTTCCTGAGAAGAAGGAGCACCTAAGATGTTTGTTTGTCACTGCAACAGCTTTCGTAGTGGTTTTTGGCTAAAGCTCTTTTTCAATCGTTTTTTTTTTTTTTTTCATGTAAAGTAACAAAAAAAAGTATGTGTGAGTGAGTCTGTGTGGCTTTTCCTCAGTTTTTCTTTAACCATATTCTTGCCTCAGAGCAGTTTTTTTTAGGAACATTGATCTACCTGTACCCAATGGAACCGTGTACAAGTTTGAAGAATTGCATCTCTGAACGTATCCTGGCTGTCTGTAGGAAAGGACGCCTATCTCTGGGCGACTTATAGACCCCAAATGACATCACCCGCACACCCTCAGGGACCCTCAACAACACTGCTCTCACTCTTATTCAGGTACTTAATCTACACCGAGTTTTAGCAGTGATCAACCTTAATTCTGATGAAGACAGAAATTACCCCGCCAAAATCTTAAAACGATCAGATGCAGCTTTTCTCATCGTCAGAATTTTGTTATTTTATTTTCTACTCACGGGATTACATCTCTCCTTTTGTACTTTAGCTGTCTCTGTCTCTTTTTCTGATCTTTGGATATTTTAAGTATTTTACGAATGTTAATCTTCTTCTCCGTTCAGGACTGCAGAGTCCTTGTTCGCACCCTAGTTCTCTAGCTGACTTGTGTCAGGTGCCATGACGTTTACTCTGTGCCGAGCATCGACGCTGGCATTTGGTGTTGCGTGACTACAAAGCACCGACGTAACGATGACTTACACCAGGCTGACCTCTTAAAACATTCATACAAGCGCACAAAACAGTGGGTTGGCTTTTTAACAGTGTTTTAAGCCTCCACAATCCCTCACAGCAGTATGTTGGTTTACGTTCAGGGATCCGTCTGGTTTAAGTGCTAAGTTTGATCTCTCCGTCGCTAATGGAGTTACACACAACACAGAGGAATGTGACAGATCTGCCTTCAGTTCTTCTTACGCTTCAGGGAATACTTAGTAAGCCTCTCTCACCGCAACGGAAACCAGGACAAAATGTCAGAGCTCAGCTGGACGTTGTGTGATCAAAACCTGCCGAACTGTAGAGCTGTGAAGGAACAAGGAGAGTCAAACCGGAGCAGAAAGATCTGCTTTTGCAGTTGTCGGTGAAATTGATCTAATTTGTTCTTTGACTCTTTTAGACAGCCACGCTTCTTCTGTTGTGATTGTTTGTTTGTGTTGCTGCACACAGCTTGGTCCATGCCATGGATTTTTGGAAAGTCTCCTGTAGACTTTAGAGTACGTAATAAGAACTAGTCATGCAAAAGCAGTTATTTATCGGCCTGGTCGGGACGACAGGAGTGTATTTTGCCTAAATTTTGTACCTCTTACAACAATCAAATCAGTGGACGTTTTGGTGAAAACTGTGTTAAGACTCTTGGGAAAAAAAGAAGTTGTATTTCATGTTGTAAGAACTCTTAAGATTACTTTTTACATTCCTGATATTGGTTTTGGTAGTAACCTGATTTTTTTTTGGGATAGACGTAGCTCTGATTGGGTTGGAAATATTTAGGTAAACGCAGGAAGTGTGTCTTGTTTGGGTAAAACCAAACAAGAGGTCTTGATTTTTTTTTTTTTTGTCCTGCTGAGGTTTCTAACGTTTCGTTATCACATCTTGGTTCTTAACGGGTGGCTGGACGCCCCGCTGCAGGGCCTGTTGGGCTTTTTTTTTTTTTCCTCTTTCCCGCTGAGATTTAGTTTTTGGGTTTGACGATATACCTCATTCCTTCAGTCCGGCGGGCCCTGTGGGGGGAGGGGGGTCGCTGTGCCGATGCTCAGGACGCCCAAGCCCTCTTTCACGATTTGGTCCCACTTGGACTGTACCTCTCACAAACGCATATAAACACACCTACACACTTACACACAGGTTCTCCAAATACCCCAAATGGACCTCATTTTTTCAATATCTACTGTTTACAGTTTGACAAAAAAAAAAATTGTATAATTTAAAAAATATTTTTCTCATGTTGTAGTTTTATTTATGTACAATAATTTTGTTTTGTTTTTGTTCTTATTT
Organism: Sander vitreus; assembly: GCF_031162955.1. Lineage (NCBI taxonomy): Eukaryota > Metazoa > Chordata > Actinopteri > Perciformes > Percidae > Sander > Sander vitreus. Next base: position 4,501,704 of record NC_135856.1, on the reverse strand, counting down.
TGTACCTTGTGAGTTGGACTTTTATTCTTCTAGGCTTATATTATCTATGTCCGTGTAAATGAGCACTTAACAAGGATCACAATAATTCTGTTTGATTGACTGCACTATTTTATTTCTCTCTTTCTCTCGCCCTGTTTTGAATGCTAAATCTGATATTCTGATTTGGCTGATGAATAATAAATTGTCTCATAATGTCCGTGATTTTTTTGTTGTTGTTGGACAAAAACATGAAAGATGATGATTTTATTTCCTACTGTTATTTTTTAAACTTCATTTTGCATTGAACGTCAGGCGGCGCTGATTAGATCTGTCTTTGTGCATGTGTAAAATATTTTACTGGTTATGTTATATTCAATTTGGTAAAACAAAACTAAATAAATTGCCATTTTTGCCACACATTTCAGCTGTAATGTTGTGTGAGGTAGTATTCACTGGATGCTAGAACCTTCTTTTCAAAACCACTATTCTTCTAATAAATTTTGTTGTGAAAATAAAACGTCCCGCGTGTTATTATGTTGAAGAGGTGAAAGTTCCAGTTAGTGTGTGAGAGTTTCTGAGACGGCCGTACTGTACATCTCTTCCTCCACTCCTGACTGAATGCAGGGAGGGCCGAGCCTCATGGTTGACCTCTGACCCTTCCCCTCCCTGGGTAAACAGCCTGAATAAGCAAAAGGTCCTCAAAGGTTAAGTACCGCCCCTCTGAGGGAACAACCCCCAGCATCCCTCTCACTTACTCGTATCAACACCACAACAGAAAAATACTCCTTTACAAGTTAACATCCTGCACAATATTTACATGAGTAAAACTATCCAAGAGAAAATCCTTCATTATGAAACACTGACCCCCTTGTTACAGTATTGATGCATTCATATAAAAGCTGTTATTGTAATGTTGCAGTGGACCCAGGCCAGGATCTACTGTATCCCCATACTGAGAGTCAGAGAGTGTTTGACCTGTCATGGGGGCGACATGACGTGTGTAGATTTCTAAGCTGTAAAATAAAAACAATAATTGCAAATAAATGCAATAATTTTTGGTCCAAAAAACGTTGTTAGTAGCCCAAGATTGGCAATAATTAGTAAAACGTTTTAACCTGTTCACCTGTAGTGTCTCCCCTTTAATTATTGATGTGATATGAATGATAGTTGGTGAGAAATTGGTGTGGATGCGATCATCTCAAAGCAACTACAAGATACTTTCATTGTGTGTTGATTTTGGTGGCCCCTGTAGACAAAAGATCTTTATCCGGCTAAGGAAATGGAAGAAAGACACAACTTATCATATTTTTCTTGCGTCACTGGGCTTCACATCCGTCTTATTTAGCCAGTAGCCCTGATGCTTGAAGATGTAATTCAACCAGTGGACTATCTCTTCCTCTGAGGGACTAAAACTCCAATCGAACATGTATTCCCTCTCCAGCTCAGCTCTCGCTCTGCAATCCAATTCTTTTGTCTTTCTGTTTCTCCTCCTCTCTCTCTCTCTCTCTCTCACTTTTTACATAAGTCTCTCTCTCTCTCCTTTACTGTGGCTTTCTCTGCTGCGGGGCCTTAGGAAAGAGTGAGGCCTCTGCCGTGGATGGAGGCAGAAGAAGACAAATAACTTTTCAGGGCACAGGAAGTAGGTCATCCTCCTATCAAATATTTATTTCTCATACTGTGCCTAAGGCTCCAAAAGGACTCCCTCTTTAGATAGTGTGTGTGTGTGTGTGTGTGTGTGTGTGTGTGTGTGTGTGTGTGTGCACCTGCTTGTGTGTGCGGTTTCATGCTTTGCTCATTTGCACATATATGGCTGCTCATGGTCTGTGTCTGACTGAATTGGAGTACAGAGATGAAGGTTCCCCTCTCTTTAGAAATTCTGAGTGCATTCATTTAACCAGTCTTTTCTCCATTAAATAGATATTGAGAAGTGTTTTTCACCACAGTGTCTACATGTACGTCACCCTGCAGCACGGGTTGTTGTACTGTTTGCCTTTAGTCTGCATGAAAGAAACCAGATTTGATTGGTTTTATCAATGCCCATTTACCTGAAAGAGTATTCATCCTCTTGTCCGTGGCCTCTCTGCTCTGATAACCCTAACCCTGAAAAACAAACAATTTCCTGATTCCAGCCTCTTAAATATGTATAATTGCAACTTGAACTTTGTCTGTTTTGTGTGTACTGTAGCCTACTGTGCATTAAATCATTTAGAGTTATATACTTAGACAGAACAAGACATGTGTCGTCACCTTGGGCTCTGAGAAAATGTGATGGACGTATTTCACCAGGCATTTTATAGACCCAAACAATCAAAAGTGTATTCAGCAGATTCATTTATAATAAAAAACAATCATTAGTTGCAGCCATACAAATGAATCTATATATATAAATATATAAATCAGTCAATCAATTATGAATGCTTCTTCTGAATGAAAGATTCATCTGTTGAGTTCGCTTTTATTTACTGATTATTCATTAGACTATAAAATTGGAGAAATTGCAATTTCCCAGAGCCTATTGTGATGTCTTTATATTTCTTGTTTTCTCTGACCATCAGACTGGAACATTTACACTGATATAAAAAAACAGAAAATCTGCAAAGACTCACATTTGAGAAGCTGGAACTAACACATATTTGGCAGTTTTTATTGATAAATTAGTTAATCAATTATTCGATCATCAGAATTGGTGTCTTTCATTTTATGTTGATCGACTAATCAATTAATCGACTGATTGTTTCAGCACGAGTGTACAGACCAGACAAGACACTGGACAGAAGAAGCAGATGTTAGAAATTGGTCTCTCCGTGGCTGGGTTGGGTCCCTGGGTAGAGCAGGCGCACATATACTGAGAGGTTTATGCCTCGACGCAGAGGTCCAGGGTTTGAATCTAGCCTGTGACAATTTCCTGCATGTCTTTCCCCCCCTTTCTCACCTAGCTGTCCTGTCAAATTAAATGCGGAAAAGCCCCCAAAAATAAAATAAAATAAGAAATTGGTCTCTCCCCTATCTGTCAATCAATTTAAGACCTTGATTAGTGACTTCTGTGTATCTTCTTGTGTCTGCTTTATTTCATTGTTTATTGACAATCAATGGCCCCATTCAAAATAAGGGTCTCCCTCAATGGACCCCGAGTTTGAAATAAAGGTTTGAAATGAAATAAAATGAATGAGATATTTCATCTCTAGCATTTAAACCAGCCATTAAACTGCTGCTGCTCTGTCCAGTGTGAGACGATGGAGCAGAAGCACAGAACACTGTGATAAATAAAAGCTTTAATGGCTCCCATCGTGTCCTCCAGCTCAGTGCACGACAAAAATGTACGCTTCAGAAATGTAGGAGTAGAAACATTTTGATATAAAATATTCCCCTCATTCCAACCTTTACTCCTGAGACGTGAACACACTCTCCCTCCCCTCTCGCTTTGTTTTCCATATGCACACTGACTGCTGTGAGAATGTCAGAGGCCCCATCAGAAGTCCCTCCTGCTGCGGTGTGTGGTGGTCGGGCCCAGCAGGGCTCCCCATTACTGATTAATGGATCCACATCAGATGCATTCAATTAAGACTCAGCGCCAGCGCCAGCCCCATGCGGTCATCTCCCCAGGCCTGTCTGAGCCGCAACACACTAAGGACGGTGGCTGCTAACAAGCTCCGATACAGAAACCTCAAATCACTTTAATGTTAACCTACTTTCTTAGGCTACATCTTCACTGCTAGGTTTTCATTTATTTATTTTTTAAGATTATTTTATATTTTATTTGAAGGACAAAGTCACAGTGGGAAGGGGAAAGTGGAAGAGAGAGGGGATTCCATTCAACCTCTTTTTTTTCTAATCCATCCATCCATCCATCCATCCATCCATCCACTGCTCACCAAAGCAAATTCCACATAAGTGTAGTTATTGTGGGAATAAAACCGTTTTTTCTGATTCTGATGACATGCACAAAAGGGCCGTAGATGGGAATCAAACCTGTGGCCACTGCAGTAAGGACTGAGCCTTGGTACATGGGGTGCACACTCTACCAGGTGAGCCACAAGGGTAGCCTGGCTCCTCCCTCCTACGTACTTTTTTCTCAATTTTAATTTTCTTTCAGTACTCCGTCTGGGTTTGCGGTATATTCTTGGGGTTTCTCTGGCCAAATCTTTACCGGTCCAATCAGGGAACGGAGGGAGTGGCTGAGAACGATGACGTTGAGGTCGTGCGCTAGTTTGAGTTGTAGTTCCGTAACGGCGGCGGAGAAAGATGCGAGCGAAGCCATTCGGTCCGTTGTGGCAACGCTGCCGAATATCCAGATGTTAAAGCCTGAGCAAGAACAATCTTTGCTGAGTTTTGTTGGTGGCCGTGATTTTGTGGCCCTCCTCCCCACGGGGTTCGGAAAAAGTTAGATTTTCCAGCTCGTTAGTGGTGAAGGAGTTGGCTAAGGCTAACGCTAGAAATGCTAAGCCGACGTCACGACCAAACGTTAGCGATTGGTTATGGCAGATCCAGAGTGGCTCTGGGGAGATCCAATAGTTTTAAACTTCAACAGAGTACCCGCCTTCAAGGAAGTTAACACTTGTCAATAGAGAGTGGCCGGACTCTCTGGACAAATGAAATGTACCAGAGTCTGGTAGGACCAGGCTAGCACAAGGGAGCCCCAGCTTTCTATTTTTACAGTAAGTGGTGTTTTGAGATAAAAACGATCTCTGTCCACACAAGAGTTTAAGCTCCAGTAGAACTAATCTCGGTCCATATGAACGCATCTGACAACACATATCACATTGACACCCGCAAGCCGGTGTAAACAGGAAGCAGATTGTCAGATGTTACTCAGCAGTTGAAAATCATGGATGTATAAGGTGAAAATACAGAAAAAACTGTGGAGAAAGAACAACAACGGCGAAAAGGAAGAGCAGGGATTTATTGGCTTGGAGCGATGGCGAGGTGGTACTGTTACTGAAAGGTATGTAAGCCCACCTAACCGATAAGTCTGACTGACGTGCGTCGCCATTTCCAAAGGTCTGTTTGTGCCTGTCCAGACTACAATGCAAACGCAGAATTTTCAAACCAAATCGGGCTCTGTAGTGTTTCCAAAAGTCTCCGTTTTAGGGGCTCAGAAACACCGCAGTAGTGTGGACACGAGGCGTAAAAAATATTTGTTTTTCAACCAAAACGTAGTAGTGTGAATGTAGCCTTACATATGTGTCGGAATGTTGTTTTATGCCTCATATGAAGCACTTTGACTTGCCTTTGTGCTTGAAAGGTGCTATACAAATACATTCTACCTTTTACCCACATATAGGACATGCATTATTAATATATTGCTGCAGATACACAGTGTTCAGAGGGGTTTAGAGGTGATACGACTAGATGATAAATCAATAGGTAGGCCAAGAACAACAAATTAATGAAAGCTGCAAGCAGCGATGAACGGCCCCTCGCACTCCGCGTACGTCGAGGGTGCTGGCGGTTTCCAGTCGATGCGGCAGTGTATTTCCATGACTGTCGGACTATGCACGCAAGAGTTAGACTTAATCAAACAATCTTCGTCCCACAAGACTGACTTCCTATTGCCAGAAGGTGCTGCAAAGAGAGGACAACACGGCCTACAGTAAAGATGGCTCCATGATACGAGGAGTAGTGTGTGTGTGGCAGAACTTGTTGCTATGGTGATTTGCACAGTGAGAGAGTAGAAGAGGGAGGGGGAGACAGTATATTTGACAAGCAAACATGTCCATTTAATGATTATCATACCACTCAAGTTCGTTCTGTTATTCATAAACCGTGAGTCCAGAGATAAGAGTCTTCCGAACACATTTATGTGTTTTTTATGTTTGTGGTGTCAAATATATGCAACACAGAGCAGGTTATAAAAAGGGAACTACGTCCTTCCAAATATTTCTTTTCTTGTTTCTATTGCACAGAGCCAAAAGTTTAAGCACAGTGGATTTGATAGTTACTGTACATGTGTGTGTGACCGGCACAAATGTCCCTACATTTTGACCTAAAATGATGTATGAAGAGTGAAAATTGTGGGGGAGAGAGTAGTTTGTTTGGAAAAATGGCAGAGAATCTTACAGCAGTTCCCCACTCTGAGGTGTTATATCCTCCCCACTAGGTCTCAACATAGCCTCTCATACACACACATAAAATCTCAAATGGTCTGAAAATTGGACGATACATAAACTGTAATTTTTATAAAGTGGGGGAAGAAGACAAACAATAAGAATAGGATGATTCAGTATGGCAAATAATAATCATTGTAACAATTGCTGCTGTTGCAGCACATCGGCACACTGACTAATAATACAGTAAGTATGAAGAATAATAGTCATTGAGCTGATTGGTACTATTGCAGCACATCGGCACACTGAATTAACTAGAAAATGCATTTCCTGCAGAAAATGCTTGTGAATGCTGAAAAGCTAAATTGCTAAAGTTAAACTGGATTGCTGGCATAATTGCATAAGAAGGTGAAGTAGTGAGAATAGTTGGAAAAGTGGGAATGGTTTTAATTAGTACGAATTTCATTGACATATTGAATAAACCAATGATGCATTAAACAAAAGTGTAATGTTTTAAGTTTTTTGGAAAAAAAAGTCATAGTATAGCATGTCGAAAAGTCACAGTATAGGTATATCAAAAAAAAGTAGTGATAAAAAGGTCAAAGTATAGTATGTTGAGAAAAAGTCATAGTACAGCATGCCAAAAATTGATAAAACAGTCATGGTATAGCATGTAGAAAAAAAAGTGATAAAAAAAGTCAGTATAGTATGTCCAAAATTGTAATAGTATAGTATTAGCTCATGCTGAATGTGATGTTTTAAGTGGGTTTTTAAGTATCTTTTATGATATTAACATTGTTTTTATAAATGTAGATTCAGTAAACTTAAGTCCAATGTAAGAAGGTGCGTGAATTAATACATTGGAGTCAGATCTGACAGGCCTTAGGGCATTATTTTAGAAATAATTCCCATCACCAGTCACCTGCATGTCTCTGGACAGGGAAAAGGGACATTATATCTTTGAAAAGTATATGTATTTTAAATGTATTGCCTATCTTTTGCAAATGTTTTGGTGATGATTTCTTTTGTTAAGCATATTAACATTTTTTCGTGTTTTTTTTATTTTTAAGTTCTAAACAAAGACACTGCGGAATGAGCCAACCACTTTTCCAGTTTTAGATTTTTAGTGTACTTTTAATGAAGCTACTGAACGGCCATTTTGTTTTCTTTAGTTTATGGGGTTTCTGCTGTGTGAGAGGGGGGACTGAGTAGAGAAGGCATTCTGCATAAGGGTTTTATGTGTGGCTTAGGCTACCTTAATGTGCTGTGAATAGGCAATTTGAGTGTAAAACAGTTTGAAGTGGCTTGTGTGCTGTGTTGGATTTATATATATTTTTTTGTATAGCAGTCTCTGGTCCCCGTTAATTCTGGGTCTGTGCGTTTGATATCACTTTGTTACAGTATGTCTGTGGAAAAAAGTCAAAAAAGTCATCGTATTGTATGTTGAAAAGAAAACAGCCAGTCTGGATTGGGAATACAAACCTGTGTCAGAGTCTGCTGTGACTACTTGCTGGTTGCCTGTTGGGGCAATGCTAACCACTGAGCCACTGTGCCATCAAAGATTGGATGTTGAAAACAGTCATAGAATAGTATGTTAAAAAAAAAATTCTAGTATAGTATATTGAAAGAGTCATAGTATGTCAAAAATAGTCATATAATAGTCTGTCCAAAAAAGTGATAAAAAAAAAAGTCATGGTATAGTATGTTGAGCAAAATTAATAGAAAAGTCATAGAATAGTATGACAAAAAAGTGATGAAAAAGTCTTGGCATAAAATGTCAAAAAATGTGGTAAAAAAGTCATAGTACAGTATGTTGAAAAAAAGCCATTAAAAAGTCATAGTATATTATGTCGAAAAAACTTAAGTAGGTTTGTCGAAAAGAGTCATAGTATTGTATATCAAAGAAACGTCATGAACACAGTCAGCGCGGTCTGGGAGTTGAACCTGGGTTAGTGTCTGCTGTGACTACTTGCTAGTTGCCTGTTGGAGCAGGGCTAACCACTGAGCCACTGTGCCATCAAAGGAGCTGTATTGAAAACAGTCATAGAATTGTATGTAAAAAAAAAAATGTCATGAAAAGGGCCATTCTGGATTGGGAATCAAACCTGGTTGAGAGTCTGCAGTGACTACTTGCTGGTTGGCTGCTGGTGCAGTGCTAACCACTGAGCCATTGTACCATCAAAGACATGATGTTGACACAGTCATAGAATAGTATGTAAAAAAAAAAACAATAAAAAAAGTCATATTATAGTATGTCGAAAAAAGTAATAACAAATTCATAGTATAGTATGTTGAAAAAAAAACCATTAAAAGTCATAGTATAGTATGTCAAAAACAGTCATAGAATAGTATCATTGCACCGATTACTGCTACTGCAGCAGATCGGCACTGAACTAATCATTTATGATAATAATCAAGAAAACATTTGCTGGTTCCTATGTTTCACATCACTTGAAATGGAATATCTTTGGGTTTTGGACTGCTGGCCCGACAAAAAACGAGCAATTTGAAGATGTTACCTGTAGCTCTAGAATTGACTTTGGTTTTTCATGTGGGGATTTGGGGTTAGGAGGGTTAATATTGAAGTTCTCAACAAAATCTCACAATTTCTTACAACTCAATTTAATATCATCTTTAACATTTTGTAAAATATATATATTTTTATTTTTTTATTTTAAGTTCATACTTATTTTCATGTTAAAATAGTAAATAGTACATTTATATAGCACCTTTCCATATCATACATCACAAAGTGCTTCACAATAAAAGACAAAAGCAAGACATGAAATAATACTGAAATAAAAAAGCTCCCTTGCTACATAGATTGATGATTATATCCAAAGTGCTTCACTGTGTTGTTGGGACTGTCTGACTGTGGCTGAACTGAAGAAAAATCAGCTTCATTCTGCAGCCTTTGTGAACCTTTATCAGCAGTCGGCGAGCCTCCACGTGTCTGATTGGACGTCTTCGGCTCCTGCGTGAAGCGGCCATGACACACAAAATAAAGGCGTTATTCTCAGGGAGCGTACTAAATGAAAACCTCACAATCACAACTTCATCTGACACTGAAAGGAGAGCAAATGTTCAACAAGGTCACACCTAATTGGAAATGATTAAAACGCTGTTCGATGGGGGACATTTTTGTATTATTTCAGTTTCTTTCTTTCTTTTTCATCTAACAGGAACTCCTCCCGGGTCACCTTGGTAGTTTCGACTCCTTCTTTTGGAAAATGCATGAAATGAAATAATCAGCTTGCCTCCGGCGCTCTCGAACCCCTTCCCCCATCTTTTTCTCTCTCTGTCACTCATCTCCCAACCTCCTTTCCAAACTTCTTTTCTCCTCCTTATTTCCTCCACTTTTCATTGTTTTTATTTTTTTTTTTTGCCTTCATCCCAATCTCCTCTCCTTTTTTCCCCTTTTTCCTTGTTTCATCTCGAGTAGCTGTACTGCAGCCGCAGGCTGTGTGCGTGCGTGCGTGTTTCGGGCCGCTGGCTACAGGAGGTTATACGTGGATCCAATGAGCACTTGGAGACCACTAACGCATGATCATATCCATAAAAGGCCATCTGCTCTACGGCAAGAAGAAAGACCAGCATGAGAGGAGAGGATGAGGAAAGAGAGAGAGAGAGAGAGAGAGAGAGAGTGTGAGTGAGTGAGTGAGTGTGTGTGTGTGTGTATGGATGGGGGAGGAAAAAGAGGAGGAGAAGAGGGGAGTGAACAAAGAAAAAGAAGAGGGCATAGAAAGAGGAGATGGAATGATAGAGGAGGAGAAAGATGAACAAAGGAGAGGAGAACGAAAAAGTGAGTGCGTGGATGGACCAGAGGAGAAAAAGGGGGAGTGAACAGAGACGAAGAAGGGCACAGAAAGAGGAGAGGATGATCAAGGAGGAGAAGAAAACTGAGGAAGAGAGAGAAAAAGAGGGAGTAAAGGGAGAAGAAGAGGAGAGGAGCTGTGTGAACAAAGAAGAAGAGGGTGATGAGGAGGAGAGATGAACAGAGAAAAGTGAAGAGAGGAGGATAAGGGAGAGAAGAAAAAAGGAGAGAAGGAGAGCAGGAAGAAGGGAACGAAAAAAACAATGGAGGAGAGAGAAAAACAAAAACAAGCAAAGAGAGAAGTGGGTAGGGAGAGGTGAGGAAAATGAAATGTTAAGTGTAAGAAGAGACGGGAGGATGGATCAATAAGAGGAGAGTAAACCAGGAGAAAGGAGGGAAGCAGAGAGGAAACAGGAGAGGACAGAGGAAACAGGAGAGGAAGTGAGAGAGGAGGAAACGAGCAGAGAGAGGAGAGGAAACAGGAGAGGAAGCAAGAGAGGAAACAGGAGAGGAAGTTAGAGAGGAGGAAACAAGCAGAGACAGGAGAGGAGAGGAAAAAGGAGTGAGGAGAGAAAAAAATTGGGGATGAAAAGGGAGAGGAGGCAAGAGGAGAGGAAACGAGAGAGGAAGCAAGAGGAGAGGAAACGGGAGAGATAACAGGGTGAAATCTCTCTGAATTGTGTTTCAGTGTATAACACTGAAAGTTGGCCGTGTGTGTGTGTGTGTGTGTGTGTGTGTGTGTGTGTGTGTGTGTGTGTGTGTGTGTGTGTGTGTAGTCCACATCCTCTGCAGGTATTTAAAACCTGCTGCCCTCTGCTGCTGTCAGATGGCACTAACATGTTACGTTAGAAATGTAATCTCTCAAACTTTGTTTCGGTCCATCTCCTGTCAGCTGCCATCCATCATAACCGCCATCATCACCACCACACACTAGATACAAATAAACAACTTCAATATAACATGAACCTGAAATAAGGTTGCTTTGAAATACAAAGATGTGCACAAAAGTTCATTCTGGAAACAGTTGACTAAAATCATCTAAACCTAAGGTCCACTCAGCAATGGACAGTCCTGGAAATCTCCTGAGTTGAGATAAACATCATTTGTAGGAGACAGGTTGGGCCAAACCTACCACACTGCCTTACTAAGAGAGGCCAGCCTCAACATGGAACAGTTTGGGACATTACCGGAATACAAAATGTTGGTAAACTCTTAAGTGACATTTGGATTTTCTTGGAGAGATATGTATATATATATATATATATATATATATATATATATAGGGCTGTCAATCGATTAAAAAAATGTAATCTAATTAATTACATACTCTGTGATTAATTAATCGAAATTAATTGCATACATAATTAACGGTGCCTGAACCGATACTTTTTAAGAAAGTAAAAAAAGAAAAAGAAAAAAAAAGGGTACTAAACAACAGTTGGTGACATTAAAGGACGGCTTGTTTATTGCTAAGGCCATATGGTCAAAATGAAATGATTTAATAATAATGTATAACAATAACAATAACTTATTTCACTAGTAAATTGCTGTTGAACGACAAAAACAACAACCAGATAGGAAAAGGACATTTACAATAACTTCAAATGCACCACGAGGCTGTAGTTTACCAGTTTCATTGACTGTGTTGTTTCTCCGACGGCAGCTGCAGATTGTTACATCCCGGTGTTGAATCCTCTACAGTAAAACACAGTCACACTTTACACCGTTTAGCGTTAGCTGTCAGCATTTTAACCGTGTTTAATTCAGCTACTAGCTAGCGGTAGGCTAACGTTAGCTGCTGTCGAGTATTGTGTTAACTAGCTAACGGTAGGCTAACGTTAGCTGCTGTCGAGTATTGTGTTAACTAGCTAGCGGTAGGCTAACGTTAGCTGCTCTTGAGTATAGTGTTAACTAGCTAACGGTAGGCTAACGTTAGCTGCTCTTGAGTATAGTGTTAACTAGCTAGCGGTAGGCTAACGTTAGCAGCTGTTGAGTATTGTGTTAACTAGCTAGCGGTAGGCTAACGTTAGCTACTGTCGAGTATTGTGTTAACTAGCTAACGGTAGGCTAACGTTAGCTGCTGTCGAGTATAGTGTTAACTAGCTAGCGGTAGGCTAACGTTAGCAGCTGTTGAGTATTGTGTTAACTAGCTAGCGGTAGGCTAACGTTAGCTACTGTCGAGTATTGTGTTAACTAGCTAGCGGTAGGCTAACGTTAGCTGCTGTCGAGTATTGTGTTAACTAGCTAACGGTAGGCTAACGTTAGCTGCTGTCGAGTATAGCGTTAACTAGCTAACGGTAGGCTAACGTTAGCTGCTGTCGAGTATAGTGTTAACTAGCTAACGGTAGGCTAACGTTAGCTGCTGTCGAGTATAGTGTTAACTAGCTAACGGTAGGCTAACGTTAGCTGCTGTCGAGTATAGTGTTAACTAGCTAACGGTAGGCTAACGTTAGCTGCTGTCGAGTATAGTGTTAACTAGCTAACGGTAGGCTAACGTTAGCTGCTGTTGAGTATAGTGTTAACTAGCGTCACGTGCAGCGGGGTTTGTGTTTCCTGTAACGTCTGTTTCAGAGCAGCAGAGAGAAGCGCAGACATATCAGTGGCACCACATTTTCGTCTGTATGCAAACGTCAATATGGAATGGATTAATCTGCGTTAATTTTTTTAACGCGTTATTTTTTTCTCAGATTAATTAATCGAAATTAACACGTTATTTTGACAGCCCTAATATATATATGAAACATACTGTGACAGAGGTGACAATTAGTTTAGTTTTACTAGATAGACTTACAGTTTTCCTCAGTAGTGGAGGTCTTCCAGATGGTATGTGGACGTTAAGTCTGTTTCCAAGGTCAACAACAAGCCTTTACATTATTATTTTTATGAAATTATTATTCGGAAATACTTAAATGAAACCAAACCAGATGGGAACAGACTATATCTGAGGAAAGCTTTGCTGCAATAAATAACTTAAATAAGATATTACATTAGTGTTATTATAACTATAGCTGAAATACTGTCAGATGCAGTTATTCTTGGAAAATAAATATAATAATAATATCCGACATTTAGTCTACATATGTGACCGCACCTGACGAACATGGCTGTGTGTGTACTGCCCATGAGCTGGTAAAGATAATCAATATATGGATCAATATGTTCACTAGTGATAGGTTATGAAACACTGACACCAGGACTGTTCTGCTTCCTGACAGTGACAATAAAATAGATATCCTCTGCATTGCCAGACTGAGTCACACTTTCACTTTTATTTCAGCATGCAGACGATTGTTTTACTAACTATAAGATAAGATAGACGTTATTAACCCCACACTGGGGGAATTCCTGTACTACAGCAGCTCAAAAGAAAAGAAAATGACACACATCAGAATAACACATATACACATTAAGTAGATATAGGAGAAAAAATATACATACCTTCCTTCAGTTGCTTAATAAAAGCGGGCTTTCCACACAAACAAACGTACATGTGTCATTTGTATGAGGAAAAAAATGAGATTTTAACTGTGTTGGGCTCAGACATAAATATCTTAATGCCCGTTGGGCTCGGGTCGGGTTCGGTTACTGCTCTGTCGGACGCAGGCCGGGCTCGGACAGAAAAATTACATGTACAAAACATACCTGGGATACTAAAGTGCATGTAAACACATTTATTGCTTTTTCTCAGTATAGACGGACTGAGATATTTTCAATCATACGGCTCATTTTAGGGACTTATAGTGTATATTTTATACAGTATGAAGACATCTATACGTAGCTGCCATCACCCACTGCCCTCTAAACCAGCAGCTATGTAAAAAAATAAAGTGCGTATAAGTGCGTGTATAAATATGTGCAATACAATCTCATTTGTATTGGTAACCATCTGTGATTCTTTCTGTTTGTCGGTACAAACTCTGCAAACAATGAACAGCCACTTTATTAGTGTGAGAGATACTGTATATGTTTTTCTACTTTTGCTTTAATGAACCAATCCCCCCCCCTGAGATTAAACACATTTCCTCTTTTCTTCAACATAAATTTATTTTTCAATAGAAAAACAGTCGCTGAATTAATCATTAATATATTTGCAGACCCTGGCAGATGATGTTCTATTTTTTGCCAAATTGGCTGTATTGTTTATATTTCTCCAGTTTGGAGACAAGCAGCTCAGTGATTCTGAGCATGATCAATCATCTCTGTTCGTGCAGCTGACAATCAGCCCGCCGCCGCCGTGTATGTTTTTAGTCCTTTGTGTGCAGCGGATTGTCAGTGTGAGAAGATGTGGACGCTTTATTGGAATTGGGGGGTTGGGAAGGTGCTGCTGCTATGATTTTATTCCCCTTTAAAGACAGAGGAGAGGGGGAAGGGGTAAAGATGGCAACATGAAAAGGTTGAGGGTGTGGGGGGGGGCTGCATGGACTGCAGAGGTGGAGGTGGGGTGGTGGAGAGATGCAGCAGCTTTCACTGGAGAGGGAAGGGTGTGTGTTGGGGGGGGGGCTCTGTTAAAGCCGAGGGGGGTATATATTATGGTTTATGGTTACGAGGGGACGCATAAATCAATGTTTCATTAAACAGCTTCAGTCTCAGAGCGCTGCCCCCCGCCCCCCTCCCAAAGGGACATCCCTCTTTCTCTCTTTTCTCTCCCTCCATCCTTCCTCACTTTGTCCTCCATCTTTCTCTGCTCTCACCATCTCCTACTGCCATTTCAAAACAGGCCTCCAAGTCGTCCTCCATCTCTCCATCCCCGTCTCCTTTCCCACCCCCACTGTCTCTCTTTCTCTCTGCCAACCGTCCTCCCCTCTCTCTTCTCCGTCTCCGTGAGCTGCCGTCGCCCATCGACTTCAGCCCGGACGCTAGACAGCCGCGACACAACCAGGTCAAAGGTCAGAGCAACGACAACATGAAAACCAGAGCCAGTGTCAAGGTTGAAGAAAGAAAAAAAGAGAGAATAACAATGGAGGAGGAACAGCTCTTTATTTAAATAAATAGGAGAAAGAAAGAAGCACTAATTGTTGTCCGCTTTCAGGTGAGACAACATGAACCGAAACACTATCTGATTTTTTTCTTCTTTTTTTTTGTAAAAGGTTGGTTTGGAAACATTTTTTTGGCAACTGAAAACAAAGATTTCTCTACAGTCTACAGATGATACAGTGACGACATCCTCTTCAACATATAAAAATACTATGACAAAATCAAATGCATTATAAGCTTATAATATATATTACAATCTGTTAGGCTGTTACTGTGTAGATGTATTGCAGTTATAATAATAATAATATTAATAAAAGCTACATTAGTTTGAATCTGATTTATGCCACAACTCAACGGCTTTTTATGGAACATTTTAACTCAAAGGCTAAAAAAAGAACAAATAAAAACATGTTAAAACGTAATATAACGCACATTTATTTTAGTTTCACATATAAATAACATGTCATCATATATAAAAGCTTCATTCTCTGTGTGGCATTTCTACGATGCATTCACTGGCTCTTCTGACAAATCGGAAAGGAAGCGTTTAATCTGAGCAAACACACAGCATTGTCGCATAATGAAGCTAATTATCAGGGACAGCGTCTTACAGTGACAAACACACACACAACGCTGTACTTCTATACTTGTGAGGACCCTAATTCACATGTTTAACACCTAACCATCACAGCTACATGGCTAATCCCAAACCTTGTGGGGCTGTATTATTTGAAATATATTGTTTTAATACAATAGTTGTGTTTTTTATATTGATACCCGTGTTGATGCCTTACATTGAGAAATATAAAAATGAGAAATCTGTAATTAAAACGACATTATGAATCTGGCGAGTCATTCAATGCCAGCTCTTGCTATTTTACAGCCTTCAAAAACATGGTGCTTGACCCATTTTGGTTGGTACCATAACAGTATTTAGGTTTCAAAATATGCAATAACTCAAACTTACTCATGAGCTCAACTCTGAAAAATGTTAACCAGAGCTACAAAGATGAATCAATTAGTTGTCAGCTATTAAATTAATTGCCAGATACTTTTTTTTCTGGTTTGAGTCATTTTCAAGAAAGAAATTCAAAAGTCCCCTATTCCAGCTTCTTAAATGTAAATATGTTCTAGTCTCTTCTCTCCTCTGTGACAGTAAACTGAATATCTTTGAGTTGTGGACAAAACAAGACATTTGAGGACGTCATTTTGGGCTTTTGGGAAACACTGATCCACATTTTTCACCATTTTCTGACATTTTACAGACTACAAAACAACTAATCTATTAATCAACAAAAAAAAATCGACAGATCAATCGACTATGACAATAATTGTTAGTTGCAGCCCTGGTTGAAACCCTAAAACAGAGCTTTGAAGAAGTGAGAAACGGGCAAAATATTCTCATTCTCAAGGTCTAGAAGAAAACTGGTCCTCACAAGGATAGAAGTACAAAACACACACACACAGTCCCAGCCCCCCTTGCCAGTTTAAACTGGGAGAAAGGGCATCTGGTGAGCAGCGATGGGAACGTGTCATGACCCCTCTCTGCTGTCCCCTGTGAACCCTGTGACGTCCAGGCTGTGTTGTTGTTGGTGGGCTGAGCTTTTTTAATTGGGATTATGAGTTCAACTCAATGAACCCTGGGTTTATTAAGTAGATTTCTACTGTGAGAAAAGGGTTCATTGTGTATCGTAATAGAAAATTGACTGTAAAGCCACAACCTTCATCAAATTATTGCCTAAATTTATGAAAAGGTTTTTTTTATTTTTTCAACTTGGACCCTATTTTTTATGTTTTAGTGTCTAAGTGACTGATGGGAACAACTTTATTATTATTTTTTTTTATCGTTCCAGTATTAAGCAAGACAAATTGCAATGTAACGTCAATGGGCTATTGTGCACCTTCAATTTCCGTCCACTAAAAGTGCTGTTTTTGCCACTGACAGTCTCAGATTATTATTCAAAGTGTTATTATGTGTGTCATTATGGAAAAGATCCCTACAGAGATAGACCTTTTCGTTTAAGAGTAAAATTATTTTTCTTTGACATGAAACAGCCCTGGAATTGCTTTCGCCAAACGCACCGGACTCCATGTACATAAACAGTCATTTTATCAACGTTATACACACTTCATTCAAAGTCGACAGAAACAAAATAAAAACTTTTTAAAAGCCGTCTTGATTAGTCTTTTCACTGTTCCAACAATCACCACTCTGGTTTGGCTGATATTAACCCTGAATTAACTCATTTACATGTGGAAATATGTTGGCTCTATACACGCTAAAAGTAGTGTTTATTTAAATGGAGTCTGGTGAGTTTGGTGACGGCGATGTTGAAGCTGTTTCTGGTTAAACAGAAAGGATCTTACTCTTTAACAAAAAGGTCTATCTCTGTAGGGATCCTTTCCATAATGTCAGACACTTATATAATATTATATATTGTATATATAATATTAATATGAGCCTGTCAGTGGCAAAAACAGCACTTTTAGTGGAAAAAATAAATAAAGGAAAGTTAACATTTGTCCTATAGGATTACATTGCAGCCCGGTTCCTGGTTGCCAGGTTGAAAAATAACAAAATGACCCTTTAATTCAGAAAATATCATGCCAAATTAATGCTGTTGTTACATTGTGCGGGACATCAAATCCTTTGTAAGCAATAAGTAAGCTCAAGAATGCATAAGCTGTCCTGATTAACATGACGGATGTTGAAATCAGAGAAGGTCCCCACTAGTTACAGCCTGTATTCATATTTCTGCACTTTTGCACCACACTGCTATTATCTATAACTTCCAGTTGCTTTTCTGTGTGGATGTGTCGTAAGAGGAAGGTTTGGACAGAAGTTGAAGCTGGATGTTTGATAACACATAGATTTGTTTTTGTTAGTCTTACATATTTTCTTGACAGGTTCAGGGTTTCACCTTCCTGGTTATTGTAAGATCAGCACATAATGTCCTTTTGAATCTGTATACCTTCGACTGTCACTGCTGAACTGCTTCAAACACTTGGTGCTTAAACCCTCAACAAAACCCTTCAACTTAAACCCTCAACAAAAGTAGAAATATGGAGAACCTCCTTGAGAAACAACAGTCACATCTGCAGGAAACAATACTTTAAAGGTCCTATGACATGCTGCTTTTTGGATGCTTTTATATAGACCTTAGTGGTACCCTAATACTGTATCTGAAGACTCTTTTATATAGGCCTTAGTGGTACCCTAATACTGTATCTGAAGTCTCTTTTATATAGACCTTAGTGGTCCCCTAATACTGTATCTGAAGTCTCTTTTATATAGACCTTAGTGGTCCCCTAATGCTGTATCTGAAGACTCTTTTATATAGGCCTTAGTGGTACCCTAATACTGTATCTGAAGTCTCTTTTATATAGACCTTAGTGGTCCCCTAATACTGTATCTGAAGTCTCTTTCCCGAAATTCAGCCTTGGTGCAGAATTACAGCCACTAGAGCCAGTCCCACAATGAGCTTTCCTTAGGATGTGCCATTTCTGTGTCTGTAGCTTTAAATGCTATTGAGGAGGAGAGAGGGGGGGGGCAAGGTGGAGGGTGGGGGTGTGGCCTTGACTAGCTTGCGGCCACAGCAGTAGCTCTATTTCCTCATGGGCGGGCCAAATTCTCTGGGCAGCTGTGGGCGGCGGGCAAAGCAGAGAAACGGGAGGTAACCTTTCCTCTTATGACAACATAAAGGGAAGATTGCATTTTCTCAAAGTCAGAGCAGGATACCCAGGGCTCGGTTTACACCTATCACCATTTCTAGCCACTGGGGGACCATAGGCAGGCTGGGGGAACTTTTTCATGCCATGGGACCTTTAAAATGTTGTTTTATTTCACCAGCAGTTCCTTTCTTCATCAAACTGACTGCTATAGAAATACCTGCACATGACATCTGGTGAAATCTTTACAGGTCTCAGAAAAACTGAGTAATATTTAAACACGTCATTTTTGACTGAAAAACCTTTTATTCCATTAACTAGTGCCGGGTTAAATTAGTACCTTTATTTAATTCAATAAGCTCGGCGTTGCAGCTGTGAGGGAACAACGAGAAGCACTTAACATCAGAAACACGTCGAGAAGGCATACAGAGGCTGTTCGACACACAAGGATTAAAAATGAGCTGGAGTTAGGTAGTTAGCGCGCAGGTTCTCCTGCAGCAGGTGAGGAGGATGAAGATGACGATGAGGTTGACTTGTTGATTTCATGTTTTCAGACGGAAGAACTGTCTTATGTTACAAAACTGCGTCTGTGCGCGAAAAAACACACAAAACAAACACCAAAATGTCCGTTTATCAGTGATAGAATCCCTACAGTGTGTGTACCTCTTTAGTTTGGTGTGTGTGCGTGTGTGTGTGTGTGTGTGTGTGTGTGTGTATGTGCGCACCGTTACATTCACAGTACTACACACACTCTTTGCAGCCACATTCCACGGGCTTCTCCACGTCCTGCGTAAACGAGGTCCCGTCGTCGCATTCGAAGGCGAGCCTTCGGCGCCGGACCCTCAGGGGAGCGCAGCAGGAAGCGGCGGTGACGCCCGGCTCGGTTCCCGCCTGGCACCGACCGCGACATTCGACCCAGGAGAAAGGCTTGGACGTCTGGCAGAGGACGGTCCCGTGCTGCAGGCGGTGGAAATCTCTCACCGGCGCACCTCGACACGGGGACTCTGTGGACGGGGACACACAGCGAGGATGAAGTGAGTGAAATTCACAGCTCCCTGTTCAGATGCACCAATCAGGGCCAGGGGAGGTGTCTAACTGCATGTCAATCACTGCTCATTCACACGTATTCATTCTCCCTTGTGGGGGGAGGGGCTTAGGAGACTTTTGGGCTTTCGCAGAAAGGGGGGAGGGGCTGAGAAGTTGTTGATGTTCAGATTTTTGGGCTAAGCCCTGGATCTTCACAATCCTAGCTACAGCACCTTTAAAAAAATAATGTTGACAGTGCTTATTGAGAATGATAAAGACTAAGTGGGAAAACATAGCCTGGTTGACACCAAGGCAAGCTTCATTCGCAGCGCATTTCCAAAGGGGCGTCACCAACGGACGCCGCTCAAATGCCTCTGGGCGCAATTGGATAGTCCTTCAACCAATCAGACCAACGATCCGGGTGATGTAGCAGCGACAGCGGCGTCAACGGGTTGCTGCGCTTCGGTGGCCGTCATGTTGAATGTAAACAAAAAGCTGCTTGCCGTCGCTACGCTATCGTCATCGTGTAAAGCCCGCCTCAACGGTTGTGATTGGTGCCTCGTTTTGGAAACATTGGAAATGGGCTTGAGTGGGCTCTTGGCCAGACTGTCTTGCAGAGCAAATCTCAAATTTTCCGGAAGTCCTGCGTTTTCCCAGGCTAGGGAAAACATGTTTTTTTGACTGACTTTTAGAAGAACAAAGTATCTTAAAAGATCTATAGATGAATTTAAGTAGGGCTTAAAACACGTAGTTGGTTGGTCAGCAGAAAATGAAGCAGTTATAATATATACATTGTAAAGCGTTTTGGATAAAAGTGCGGCCATTTACCATTTATAATTTTGACAACTTCTTACTTGTTTTAGTATATCAAGTATCAGATTAGATTATTGTTAAAGATGGCAGAGACCTAGAAAATCGTTTAAGAGATTGTTTCAAACATGTTTGGTGTGAATGTGATGTAAAATACACATCTAATGCATGAATGTGAATATGTTTAGTGATCGTCTGGATGGAACTAATGCTGGGATCAGACTATATGATGGCCCGATAATGGTCTGATCTGACAAGTATTTAGTTTAGGGAATAAAAATGAGAGGTAAGTACAATACATGTTTTAATCTGTGTTGTGTGTATTAGTGGAAGACGGGCTTCTTTCTGATTTGCTTTGTGCCTCATGCAGTTTGTAAAAGACTGTAAGCTATGATTGGATGGGGTTTAACTTGTAGTGTAACGTGTTTAAAGCTCCATGATTACCTAAAATGACATAGTGACCATTTCGAAAAAAACTAACATTTATGTCTAATAGCTGTTAGTCCGCGTTTGAGATTTCGAGTTGTTCCCACCCTGAACCTTGGTCTTTCCTCACCTATATCACAGCTCTCTCCGGTGTATCCCTGCTCACAGACGCAGTGCTCCCCGTCATCCGTCTCCTGACACTGGCCATGCAAACACTGCAGACCCTGGCACAAACCCGCCGGCTCCTCCTGCAGGTTACACAACGCACCGCGGTATCCCTCCGCACAGTCGCAGCGGTACGTCCCTGCGTCCAACGCCACACACTCACCCTTCACACACCTGGATTAAGGGACGCAGTGAGGAGGAGGAAAAGAGCCTCAACATGAAGGACAAATCCACAGAAACCCAACGTTTAAGAGAACACATATTTGTCTTATTAACACTTTCAAATTAGATATTAGGCATTTTCCAAAATATTGGTATCGGCATTTATAATGGCCGATTAATGAATATTTCAAAAGATAAAATAAAAACGGACGAAACACCCTTCAACCATATTATGAGTGTTGGCGTTGCATAGTTTGTCCACCAGAGGTCGCTCTACAACGTCTCTGTTGGCAACACTCTTTGATTATTTATTTTTTTATTGTGTTTTTGTTCAAAGGACTTTAAGTTTCATATCTTAAGTTTGTATTTTTACACATTTTATTTATCAGAACGTTAATATATTTTGATGTTCCTCTGTTCTGTTGTGACAATAAAACAAGTTTATTTTTAAACTGTATTATCATTATTTTAGTGAGGACTCATAAATAACTAATGTTAGGGTAATCTGTTTATGTTTTGTAACTCGTTTCTGGATTTAAAAAAAAATATATATATATATTGGCCGATATATCGGATTTTAAATCACCAAATATTTGTATCGATAAGGGCCTTAAAAATCCTTCATTGGTCGGGCTCCATTTCAAATGAATGTAATGAGAAACAACGTTTGGAAAATGCCAGAACAAACTTCACTCACTTGCTGCCTTCACACGGGTTGACACTGGTTGCCGTGGTGACAACATCCGCTCCAGTGAGGCCTCCTGTTACTGGCTGGTCACAGTGTTGTCCCGTCCAACCTGGCTGGCAGTGACACTGGGGACCCTGTGAAAAAACAACATGTTTACCACTTTATCTACTTCATCCATCATCTGTGAAAAGAAAAAAAATCATAATAAATATTTGTACCTGAATAACTGTGTGCAGAAATGACATTAAAGTGCTCATATTATGCTCATTTTCAGGTTCATAATTGTATTTCGAGGTTGTACCAGAATAGGGTTACATGGTTTAATTTTCAAAAAACACCATATATTTGTAGTACTGCACATTGCTGCAGCTCCTCTTTTCACCCTGTGTGTTGAGCTCTCTGTTTTAGCTACAGAGTGAGACCTCTCACTTCTATTCCATCTTTGTTGGGAGTCGCACATGCGCAGTAGCTAGGTAAGGACTACTAGCCAGTCAGAAGCAGAGTATGAGGGCGTGCCCTGACAGTACCTAGGTAAGGACTACTAGCCAGTCAGAAGCAGAGTATGAGGGCGTGCCCTGACAGTACCTAGGTAAGGACTACTAGCCAGTCAGAAGCAGAGTATGAGGGCGTGCCCTGACAGTACCTAGGTAAGGACTACTAGCCAGTCAGAAGCAGAGTATGAGGCCGTGGCACGCTAGCAGCTAGGCGAGCATTATAACGTGTGTTCCAAAGTGACCACGTTTGTCTCTGAAGTAAAGGCTGGACTACAATAGAGCTGTTTGGAGCAGTTTGTGAACAGTGTTTTCTGTTGGAGATGGTAAGTCCCTTTGGGGGGGACTTTGGGCTTTTTCACTTTGTAAACCTATAACATGCACAAAAAATATATATATAACACAATAAAGGAAAGAGGAAAAGCCAAAAAGCAGAATATGAGCACTTTAAACATCAATAACATAATTAACCTGGTGTTGTTCGGTTTAACATATCAAGAGAATGGAGCACTCCTTGAAAAATGTAAATGCCATACTTGTTTGCTGCAACATGCCGTATGAAATAAAGTAACATTCAAGTGTTCTTCACCTCAGGGAAATGCCTGATACGTTATAAATCATGAAAGAGAGCTTGACTATTGAAAAATTCAAGTCAACATAAACAGGACATTAATAAAAGTGCATGTTGGTGTTGAGGGAAAGAACAAAATTCTATCACAGTGTTTTTTCTTCTAAAATCTCTTCTAATTTATGTACGATTAGTCTTTGGTTAAACTTTTCAAGATTCAAGATTTTTTATTTGCCATTTGTGCAGGTACATTCCAGGCACATAGGAATTGTACAGGCTCTTCGAGTAAAGGAAAAAATTAAAAAGAGTTAAGGGCAAAGAAAAGCACACCGACTAAAACAGAAAAAAAGATTATACAAGGTAAATAAATTAGATACTGTACAAAAGAGTGCAATGAATACTGTAACTAGAGGACACAACTATGGGGGATATTGCATTTGTCACAAACTCTTAAGTTGTTGCTGTGTGTGTGTGCATTGCTTCTCACTGGTCACATATGGGCTGTTGTATGTTGGCTGTCTGTCTCCTACCTGAGCAGCGTTGGGCTGGCAGATGCCGTGCAGACAGTAGAGTTTGCGGCAGGGCTGACAGCCCGGCACCACCCCAGGCTTCATGTG
The DNA here is from genome assembly GCF_031162955.1 of Sander vitreus. Classification (NCBI taxonomy): domain Eukaryota; kingdom Metazoa; phylum Chordata; class Actinopteri; order Perciformes; family Percidae; genus Sander; species Sander vitreus. Next base: position 4,478,271 of record NC_135856.1, on the reverse strand, counting down.
GCTGCGCGTGAAGTCCTGCAGCTCGTGGTTGATGTAGAGGTTCCTGATGCAGCCGTGGAAACTGGACGTGTTGAGAGTTTGAGAGGAGAGACCCAGAGAGGCGTCCATCACCGCCTCGGGCATACCTGGAGAGACGGACGGTTAGTGACTGGTATCAGCCAGCCATAAAAGCCCTTGTCTAACTAAAAGCCAGCTTGAATAGAAAAGTCTTCAACTGCTTTTTAAAAGAATCAACAAAATTTGAACTACGTAAAGAGAGGGGCAGTACATTCCACAGCCTGGGTGCCACTGGCTGGAATGATTGAACCCCGCTGGTTTTAAAATGAGTGCCGGGGAACTGCTAACAACATCTGACCTGATGACCACAGACTCCGGCTAGGAGTGTGACGCTGTTATCGGGGCAGATATATAAGAAGGAGCTTGTCCGTGCAAGGCTCTAAAAGTAAGGACCAGAATTTTAAAATGAACTGGTAACGTTAAGGTGCGTTTCCTCTCCGCTCTTACCTCCTACGTACAGAGGCGCGTCCCCCGTCGGCGGCTGGCTCCGGCCCTGACTGTCCAGAGTCGTCGGCTCTCCTCCGTCCACAGACAGGTTCACCATCCGATTAAAGGTCACCAGCTCGACCGTGTGAAATTGCCCGTCGTTCACCGTCTCAGTGCTGTGCGTAGTAGAACAAAGAATGACAAAGAGGGAGCGGATACGTATTATGACTGTGTGGTTGGTGAGAGCTGTGAAATGTAACCATACAGTCGAAAGTACGTACCGCCACGTAAACACAACTAGGGCTGCAACTAAGCATTATTTTCATTGTTGATTAATCTGTGGATTATTTTTCCAGTTATGATGGAGTCCTTAAATGTCTTGTTTTGTCCACAACTCACAACTATTCAGTGTAGTGTCGAAAAGGAGAGAAGAAACTAGAGAATTTGTACTTTTTTTTCTTAACAAATTACTGAAACCGATTAATCGGTAATCAAAATAGTTGGCGATTCATTTATTGGCGACAACTAATCGATTAATCGTTGCAGCTCTAAACACAACAATGACAAGGGTTTTTGTATGTTAACTTAAAACAACTTGTACTGCTGTGTCAGTCTTTCTACTGTTTTCACACCACTTCTCTGTTCTCTTCATCTTTTCTCTTCTCAGATGACTTGACATGTTCTCAATCTCCTCTTCTCTGCAGGTGCTTATCACACAAATAGCCTTAGACTCTGCGTGTGTGCATGCATGCATGTGTGTGTGTGTGTGTGTGTGTGTGTGTGTGTGTGTGTGTGTTAGGCTGCCGGCTGGCCGAGCCTTCTCCTCCTTCACAGTGAACCATCCAAACATTTAAGCACTTGCCACATGATCAAGTGGACACTCAGGTTCAAGTGTCCTCTGGCTGCGTCTGTGATTGAACCAGAATACCCACACTGCCCGTGCCGTCTGTCCACATTCCCAAACCCTGCAGGACTCTCTCCGAGCAACACTAACGCACTTAACACGCTCTGAGAGGCGTTGCTGGGCTACAGTGAGCTGAGAGGCGGCTGAGGGCCTGACTGGAGTCCAGTAGATCGCTCGGCTCAGCCAACACTCAGCTTTTAGAAATCCAATGATGAGAACACACTAATCAACCTACAGCTGCTGGCTGGAGTCACAGGGTTAAGTGTGATGTTAAACATGTTGAGCTGGTCAGGATCAGCAGATAAAACGCTGTATAACTCAGCTCTGACTACTCATCTCCTACTTAGTTTGAAACCGATTTTGTTACGAATGCGCCTTCTCGTCTGGTGTGTGTTAACTACCTGCCTGTATACAATAAAACAGAGGGGGGTCCCTGGGGGGGGTCTTCAGAGTTAGTGTAGGGGGGCTACTTAATAGCAAAGATAAATTGGCCTATTTGTGAAAAACAAAAAAAAAGATTTACACATTAAAGATCAGCTTACTATAGGTAAGGTAGCCATTGTGGTAGCTGTACACTAAACTAAACATTAAACTTAAGGAGTCACTGAGCCTTCCAAATGTATGTTTAACGTTAAAACATGATGTATGAATAATATACATTTATTTTCATCCATCCGGCCCATTTTTATATGCAACTCAATTGTGTACAATATCTGCAGTAGGGGGTCCCTGCTCGGTCTCTCTTTCAGCTTAGGGGTCCCTGGCCTAACAAAAGAAGACCCCTGCAGTAGAATATCTATGATTTTATTCTGAGCATTAACACGGCAGATTAATATGTCAATAACGCTAAAAAGATTGAAAGATTTTACATGGTAGTTTCGGTTGATTGTCCTAACTTTGTTTCTGGAAGTGTGTATGTGTGTGTGTGTGTGTGTGTGTGTGTGTGTGTGTGTGTGTGTGTGTGTGTGTGTGTATCTACCTGTAGATAGTGGTGGCAGGCTGGTTCCCAGGATCATATGTAACCCTGACATGACCCTGATGGAGCTCCACAGCGATTGGCTCGTTGTCTCCGTTATAGAGCAAGATACCGTTTTCCTCTGCTGTTGACACCTGAAACACACACACACACACACACACACACACACACACACACACATAAAGATACACATATTATGTGTGTGTGTGAGAGTCTGCTAGTGCTGATATTGAATGTCAGTCACGCTCAGTGTGACGTCTCTGGAAGGGTGTCCTCACTCACTTGCAGTGTGATGTTGGCTTGAGGCCAGTTCTTGACGTCTTGGAGCTGAACGTAAGAATCCCTGTTGACAAAGTTGACACTGACCAGCTTCTCACAGCTCGGACCTTCGAAGCCGGGCAGACACTGGCAGGCCGCAGTCCCCATCTTCTCCACACAGGGGGCGCCGTTCTGACACGGAGTCGGCCGGCAGAGTGACGCGGGAGGAAGGGTCACCTCACAAAACTCACCACTGGGGGGGAGAAAGAAGACGTCCGAGAGGATATCAGAAAGTACTTCACATGTTTCTTTATTGTTTAAAATCTGTACCACGCGTCACTCGGTCGATCTGATTGGGTCATTCTTTCATGTGGAAGGTAACATGAGGCTGTAACTACAAATTACTTTGTTTTATTTTTAGGTATTCTTATGGTTTTGTGTAACTTTAAATGATTTGCTCAGTAAATTGCATGTAAACACATGATTTGGGAAAAATGTGATTTGAAATCAAGTTTAATGTACACATGGCAACTATTTTGCAGTATTTCCAGAGTTCTTCAATTTCCCGGGGTGATGCTTCTACAGTGCCGCCTGTGTTACCGGTATTCCCAGTTTTCCTAGTGTTCCTGGTACCTGTATCCCTGTAAACAGACGCAGCTGTAGCCATCCAGATGGTCGACACACTGAGCTCCGTTCAGACAGCGATGGTCCACACATTCATTGTAATCTATACTGCAGTCTGGCCCCACCCAGCCTGGAATACACACGCACCTGCAGCGCACACACACACACACACACACACACACACAAAATACATGACACATGGTGTAGGATTTTGGGGCGTCAACACAGACCTCAGCAAAATTCACATATGGGTTTGTCTGTGCACGTATATATATTTAATCTCATCAGGGATCCAAAACTTTGCTGAGTCTGGCAGTGAAAAAGTGTGTGTGTGTGTGTGTGTGTGTGTGTGTGTGTGTGTGTGTGTGTGTGTGTGTGTGTGTGTGTGTGTGGTCACCTGGGGCCAGTAGGAGTGCTGATGCAGGTGGACTGATGCTGACAAGGGTTTCTACCTGGAGAACACGCATACTCCTCTTCCTCACAAAAAAGACCTGAGAACAAGAGGAGAGAAAGAGAGGATTCATGTAAAAGTTTGTACTAGACCAAATAATTTGTCCTCTAAACAGAATGGATTAGAGCCGCACAACATACGGTTTTATTTTATCGCCGTCGCAATATCAACTTGTGCAATAAACACATTGAGAAAGGCTGCAACATATCGTGATAGACAGAGACTGTTTGTGTTAGTTGAAAGAAAACATCAGAAGAAAACTTCACTTTAAAATGTTAACTGTCATTCTTCTTTTAGTGCTGCCTTTTATATTCAAGTCAATGTTCAATAAAAGAATGTTGGAAATGATTTCCTTTCATTTGTTTGAAATTCAACAAGCAATTTGTTGCATTGTAGCTATATTTATATATATATATATATATACTGAAAACATCAGAAATGCAGAACTGAGTACACTTCAATATCTGTTTATTTATGGCAAGTAATATTCAACGTTATTGCATATCGCATATTTTCCTCATTTCGTGCAGCCGTAGAATGGATCAACTCTGTTTTTTTCTAATTATATATTTATTAGGGCTGTCAAACGATTCATCTTTTTTAATCGTGATTAATAGCTGAATTTCTATAGTTAATGATTAAGAATAAGAATGATTAAAATTCTATTTTTTGCATTTCAGAACAGTTTTTAAGTACATATTAACAATCGAAAGCAATTCTTACCAGTGGATCTTGATTGGGAATCAAATGAATGCGAAGAAAGTGACTTTATGAACTTGATTTTAAGATTTGTAATTATTTATTTATTGTAAACAAAAGAAAAATGTGTGAATCTGTCATTATTGCACAATTCCTCCAAGTACCTAACTAAAAAACTAAAAATCCCTATCCTTACCAGAGTCAATCTAGTGTTTAGTAACTCCTAAATAATGTTGATTCCTCACTGACGTCCAGTGATCACCGGTTAATGAGACAGCGTTTGCAGCACCTTGCAGCAGTTCCAGTGTGGCTGCTTTCTCCGTGTCGTACAGGCTGTGTGTGGGGCTGCTGTCCCCCTCGACGGCAACGAGACAGGTCAGAACATGCCAACCGTAGTACGTCTTTAAGACCCGAGTCCTCTACGATGCTGACAGGTCTGCAGTTAGTTGCCACCCGTTTCGCAAGAGCTGTAGTCATTTTATGGGATTTGGTTTCATCCACAGGTCGGCAAGTAGCACTGTCCAATATAGTGCTTTGCCTGAGTGGGTAGCATGCTAGCGGGTAGCATCACGTTAACTGTACTACTATGCTTAGCTCCGTAGGTGGTAGCTCAAGCTTGACGTGCTTCAGTGATATTTTAATTCGGCTTTACACAACGTGCATATGGCTTTCGACTTGTCTACTAGCCGTCCTGGAGTTTTGGAAAATAAAAAGCTCCATTCAGGATGTCATTGCTGCTGTCTTTCTCCATCATGCCTGAAGCCTGCAGCAGCAGGATGTGATACGAGGAAGTGGCAGCTTGATGATAAGTAACGGTGCTGCAAAGGGTCAAAATAGTAGCCTGTTAGGCACGACGCAAAGCCCAGTGAAGTGTAAAATAAATTAATAAATGTCGGCATGCGATTAAAAAAAATTAATCACATTGCGTCGGCCCTTAATCGCATCGCGATTAACGCGTTAACGCTGACAGCCCTAATATTTATCGTTTCTTATGAATATAGCTAAGTGGAAGTGAGACAATCCCAGGCAGAAGTCAGTGTCACACCTGTGTAGTTTGGAGGACACAAGCAGGTGTAGTTGCCTACTCCGTCCACACAGGTGGCTTCATTCTCACACCCGTTGTCCTGACAGTCGTCCACGTTCACCTCGCAGAAAGTACCATGGAAACCAAATGCACATGCACAGCTGAACAAAAACAAAGAAAGAAAGAAACTGTTATATTCACGGCTAAAAGGCACATGAAATACTAACTCACTAAACTTAGGGGATAAACATGTACAAATGTTATTCATTGCACTACAAAATGCAAATTCGTTAGCTGTTAACCAACTCTTTAGCACTTCACGCTGTCAAACGCAGCACAGACCTAGGTGTTGTGTCTGACAGCAGTCTAACCAGAGAGGCTTGAGATGTCGTCACGTTTCTACCAACTCACAAAAGGCAAAATCCAAAAATATTTTAATTAAAATGTGTTAGAAAGCTGGAGACAGTGAAAACTCATGAATTTATCACTTCTCTCCCGGACTATTTGAACTCACCTTGCCTATTTTTATTCTCAGTGTAGCAGAACGTCCCTGACATGCCTCACAATCAGGTCCAAAATTTACTTTTTTTCCCCCACCAGCCAAATGGCTAGTGAATGTTAAAACCTTACCAGCCACCAGCCATCACTAACCATTGTTTTTTTGGGCTGGTGAGTGACACAAATCTACCAGCCGCTTGCATATTTCACCAGCATTTGGCTAGTGAAATGCTCACAGTGGTTCAGAATGGAGCAGAAATACTCATATACTCACTCCCCCCTCTGCAGTCTTATTAACAAGGCCCCACACCCCCACTGACATTGACTCGTACCCTCCCCCCCTCCAATCCCTAGTCAGTACACTTTGCATTAACCTTCATTCTGGACTATACACCTGCCCATTGCACATTCTGCACTAAACCATTCATCCTCTTTTTTCATTTTGTACATATTTGTTTCTGTATTTATTGTTTATTTTTAATGTTTAATATGTTTGTTTATGTACGCACCAACCACCAAAGGCAAATTCCTTGTAAGTGTTACTTTTTTTTTTTTTGTATCCTTTTGTGATTCTGATTCTGATATGTAGTTAGATTCATACATATACATATAATAGCATACCAACATTAATCGACATATTTTAAATCGACGGGTTCGCATGATAGCTTATGAAATGGGACCTTGTGTTCAACGCTGTAAAGCGACGGCCGTTGTAGCTGTGAAGCTGTAAAGGTGAAATAAAAAAAATAGTCTCCAACTAAAATAGCTGGCATTCTGTATGTTAACATGCTATGTTAGCTTTTATCTAATTTTCCAACTGAAGGGGTTATACTTCCACTCACTGTTTTAATACCTGTTTACATCTCTGTACATATTTATTTATTACTGACTCCGGTTCTATCCACGTATATACATTTACTACATTCTTGTTTATATTGCAGGTTTTTTTCTGTTTGCGATTACTGTACACATATCTACCACAAATATATATTATTTTATTTTAATATATGTCATATTTTAGCCCTTTATTTCAAATTCTGCACTATTTTTGTTTTATTTTTAATTCTTAATTTACATATTAAATGAGCATTGCTGGAGGGAGCATGTGAGCTAAGAAATGCATTGCCAACGACTGCTGCTCTGTAATTGTGCGTATGACAATATCTTGAAATGTCATTTCTACAGCTGGGGTCTGGGTGTCCTCCCCCAGGGAGCACAGACTTCCATTTCCTGCATTCTGATACACTTCTATGCACCAATTTATGGTGGGAATACCTTTATTTAGCCTATGAGAAGGAAAACATAGATGACATTCAAATTATATCAAATATATATAATATAATATAAAGCAGTAAGGGGGCTTTCACATCAGGGACCTAAGTTTCTCTGCATGTTCTGCAGTGTTAGTTTAGTTTGCTGTCACATTACCCGATCCCATATTTGTGAATAGAAATATCTGAAGTGAAAGTTCTGTCACAAAACTATGTTGTTGCGTATCATAGCACATTTTTAGGTGGGTATACGGAAATCCTGGAGATTTCTTAGTGGGTATACTGCGTATACCTGCGTATCACGTAGACTACACCACTGGATATCCATGCAATGTCCTACATTTGTTTCCTTTTGTGGTTTGGTTTAAGGATTCTCAGATTTCGTGCAGGCGGGTTTTGTAGGTGTTTCTCTACTTTCGTTCCATCCCCATCTACAAACGTTTTTAGACTTGTTACCTGAAGCCTCCCGTCTGTTCGTCGCTGATACAGATTCCAACGTTGGCGCAGGGATTACTGACACAAGCATCGAGTGGAGTCTCACAGTGTTTACCCTGAAATAACACACACGCACAAACATTCATTACAGAGCATGTAAGTACAACATCAGATCAGGTCAAGGGAGTCATTTGATGGGATTATCAAAATAATCACTGACAACCCGCAAACACATTAAATATTGGATCGGTGGTTTTAAATGTTTAGCGCTGGGTTTGTAAATGGATTGCTGTGTGTCGACGGGGGGACTTTTTTAATTAGTTATGAAGGTGCTTCATGAAACAGGCAAACTTGCTATATAGATCACGTGAGCCTCACACACACACACACAGTGTCATACCGTGAAGCCAGACTTGCAGGTACAGGTGTACAGTTCTGTGTGGTGGACTTGACAGACACCCTGGTTCTGGCAGGGAGACGTGACACATGGGCTGCATTTGGCCTGAACAGACGCCTCTACTGGACCTGACAACACACACACACACACACACACACACACACACACACACACACACACACACACACACACACACACACACACAGAGGTTTAATCGTTATGAAGATCATTATCAAGACATTATTTTGATCACTGTCAACAAGCCAGATCACAAAGGCCTCGAAATGCCTTTTCACCTTGTCCGTCACAAAATACTAAACTGGAGAAAGAAGCTGTTCTTTCAGAGCAAACGTTCGCAGAGTTTCTGGGGTCGGCAGAAGAAGTAATGGGCTCAGCATACTGTATGGAAGGCAACAGACAGAGCTCCAAACACAGTTGTGTTTTCAGAATGAAAAAGATAACAATATTTTAGCTTGAAAACATAAAGATATAACAATGATTTCTGTTTTCACAATATTTCACTCTTTTTTTCTTTATGTTGCACTGCAGTAAAAGTTCTTTTTTTGTTATATTTTTTTTTCTTTCTGTTTGGGCTTAAAGATGTGAATGTGGCTGCACCTAGATCGTTCACTACACATGACAGGACAAAGGGAGATCCCGAGGAAAAGGTTAGGCACTATGGAGATTGACTGTTACGCAATATATGGAAATAAAAAAAAAAAATTAAAAAAAATGGAGAAATGTCCTGTAATCCTGTGGCACTTGGAGAGTACAGACCTCAGCAAAGCCCTTCCGACTTTAGTTTTAAGTCTTGATGTGGAAACAACAGGGAAGCTACAAAGAAAACATGTCATATGTTATTGCTCAGAGTGTTTAAACATGTTGATAGCTGTTTCCATTATTTGCCTGGCACCGAAAAGCAAATATTCACGAAATATGATCGGGAACTCTTTTTTTCCGGCCCTTGCATGAATGCAGCACAAACACCCTATCTCACAATGTTAATGAAAGTGAAAAATACTTTGTGTATCCGCTCTGTGATTCGGATCCACTCCAAAATGTAATGGGTGCTTCCTTGGCCCGTGCTACACCCTTAAACATAGTTTCATGAAAATCGGGCCAGTAGGTCCTGCCAAAAAACAAACTAACTAACCCAAAACATAACGTACTTGGCGGCGATAATAAGTAATCTTTGAAGCGAAAAAGGCTGCTCTGGATAGCAAATCTAAATGACCAAATCTAACTGAAAGCAACCTAACAAATAATATTTTTAAAAACAAACTACATCAACCAGCCAAATCCAGTTATTTTACCTTTACTTGTATTGGACTCATTTCAGTGACGCCATAGTCAATTGCATCCATATGAATGAAAACATCACGTTGGCGTCGCCCCTCTCTCTTGCCTTGCATACATTACCAGCATTGTGCATACTGCATGCTCTTTATGATTGCACTCTTAAAAGAGAGGCCAGTGGATGTTAAACAGAATACAGGAAAATTAGAATTCAACTCACACGGCAGAAAATGTGTCTTCAGTCTTTTCTTGTAGAGTTAAAGATAGTGTGCAGCATCTTGAGCTGTGACAGGTGTGTAGGAGTGAAAGCAGACGACTTCTAATGAAGGCCACACAGACTAAAACATTTTTTTCATTAACTATGGGGAAGCGACAGTATGTGGGTGTTTGCTCTCTTAGATCAGTTTACTGATTAAATGACAGAATCACACGGGAACAAAATAGCCATACATTTGTGAGTGCGTGTCTTTTTAAGTCAGGGACGGCTTCCTGCCAGCTTACCCAGACACTGGAACTTGTCGGCGGGAGTGGTGAGCAGCAGCTTGCCCTCCATACCACGGGGACCGGCACAGCGGGCGATACCGGGCTCCTTATAGCCACTCTTCACCCAGTCTGACAGCCAGAGCAGACGGCAGTCACAGTACAGGGGGTTGGCTCCAATCGCTCTGACAAAAAAAATAAATAAATAAATAAATAAATAAACAGACAAAGACAAGTCAGCTCACTGACAGAGGGGAGGGTTTATGGTGTAGAAAGAAAGGGAGAGATGGAAAGAGGTTGGGAAGAAGAAAGCAGAGGGAAAGGAAGATAGTAAAATGAGGGAAGAAAAGAAAGGAAAGGGGAAAGAATGATAAGAAGTAAGGGGTGGAGAGGGAAAATGGGGGAAGAAGGGAAAGGATAAAAAGTAAAAGAAAAGAAGAGAAAGGTGGGAGGTTTAAAAAAGTAGACATGGTGTGGGAAGAACGATGAGGAGTGGGAAAGAGAAAATAATGGGAAAGATGGGGGGGCGAAATAATAGACGGAATTAGAAATGTAAAGAGGATGGGAAAAAGGGGAAGGAAAGAAAATGAAAGAAAAAGGAGGACAGAAGGAAGGTGATGGAAAGAAAGAAAGAAAGACAATCAAAGAAAACAGAAAGAACGGAAGAGGCAGACAACAGTGAAGAAACAACATAGGAAAAAATAAAGACAGGCAGACAGAAAAAGAAAGAGACAGACAAAAGGACAAAAAAATAGAGACAGGAGGAAAAAAACATGGTAGGAAAAAGTAAAGAAAAAAGACAGACGGAAAGAAAGAATGAAAGAGAAATTAATGTATCCACATTTTTGCACAATTTTTTTTAAGCCACATGGTGGAGCACTTAGTCCTCTGCTCAGGCACGCACGCACGCACACACACGCACACACAGAGAACAAGGTCATAGGAGAGGGTATTCAATTCTTCACAGTCGATTAAACACCACAAAGAACAAGATATGAGGAGGAAAACACTTCCTTTCTTTCACTGACCCACACAGAATATCACATGACCACACGTGGATCACTTCGGGTCAGACTGGACTGCTGTAAATGAAATGAAATCGTGCCTTATCAACAAAGGCATGGTTTAAAGGGAAATGAGGGCTTATTGTCCTAGTATTCATCATTTCTATTGGTTCTGATAACATTTTATGAGCAAAATGAGTGTTGCTGAGATCTGGGGGCACGGAGATTAAAACTAGAACAGTCATGATGGCAGCGGTTGTTTCGCTAAACATATTTGGAGGAGAACATTGAGGTCAAAGTCAAAATGACTATTAACTTTCTTCATTGTCCATCATAAACATCCATTAGATTTTGTGTACTGACTTCCGAGTTAAATCTCGACCTATTCTGCTGTACTTATCGGAGCTTGCACACAAGCTACGATAGTTTGTTCTGTTTTCAATCATTATTATATTATTATATCAAACATTTCAGGTGAAGATACTTTCAGTAACACCTCAAAATAAGTGTTTTACTTTAGATAATCGGAGTGTTTGTTGAAAAACGTGTAGTCTGACAGTTTTTACCAATTCATTTGGCGAAAATATTATCAGAAAGTTCACTGTGGGAATTTCCCCAGTCTGGAACTCATTTTTCAGACTATTTCGACATCACATGAATGCAGCACAAACGCTCAATCTCACAATGTTAAGGAATGTGAAAAATAATTTCTGTATCCTCCCTGTAATTCTGATCGGAAAATCTAATCATCAAAGAGGGAAAATCTGGGGAAATATGTATGTAAGATTTATATTTTGCATATGGAAAAACATTTGGGTTTTACCAAATACAAACGAAATGTTGTATTTCCATGGCGATACACCATCAGACGTCACCTGGACGAATGAAAAGACAGGGACCTCTAAGCAAAAATAAAAAGACAATCTTAACGCTAGATTTAGTCACAAAAGATCACCTTACAGTCCTATTTCATTATTCTTACTGGCAGGATTTTAATTCAGAATTGATTTTACACATCTGACGACAAAAATAAAAATACTCCCTCCCTCTTGACATCCTTTTCCCTCCTCCTCCTGCCCTCCATCACCTCTTCTTCTCCTCCCTTCCTTATTCCTTTTCATCTTCAACCTCCCCTCCATCATCACCATGAAGAAGGAGAGGGTATTCAATTCTTCACAGTCGATTAAACACCACAAAGAACAAGATATGAGGAGGAAAACACTTCCTTTCTTTCACTGACCCACACAGAATATCACATGACCACACGTGGATCACTTCGGGTCAGACTGGACTGCTGTAAATGAAATGAAATCGTGCCTTATCAACAAAGGCATGGTTTAAAGGGAAATGAGGGCTTATTGTCCTAGTATTCATCATTTCTATTGGTTCTGATAACATTTTATGAGCAAAATGAGTGTTGCTGAGATCTGGGGGGCACGGAGATTAAAACTAGAACAGTCATGATGGCAGCGGTTGTTTCGCTAAACATATTTGGAGGAGAACATTGAGGTCAAAGTCAAAATGACTATTAACTTTCTTCATTGTTCATCATAAAGTCCGAAAGTTAAATCTTGACCTATTCTGTTGTACTTATCGGAGCTTGCACACAAGCTACGATAGTTTGTTCTGTTTTCAATCATTATTATATTATTATATCAAACATTTCAGGTGAAGATACTTTCAGTAACACCTCAAAATAAGTGTTTTACTTTAGATAATCGGAGTGTTTGTTGAAAAACGTGTAGTCTGACAGTTTTTACCAATTCATTTGGCGAAAATATTATCAGAAAGTTCACTGTGTGAATTTCCCCAGTCTGGAACTCATTTTTTCAGACTATTTCGACATCACATGAATGCAGCACAAACGCTCAATCTCACAATGTTAAGGAATGTGAAAAATAATTTCTGTATCCTCCCTGTAATTCTGATCGGAAAATCTAATCATCAAAGAGGGAAAATCTGGGGAAATATGTATGTAAGATTTATATTTTGCATATGGAAAAACATTTGGGTTTTACCAAATACAAACGAAATGTTGTATTTCCATGGCGATACACCATCAGACGTCACCTGGACGAATGAAAAGACAGGGACCTCTAAGCAAAAATAAAAAGACAATCTTAACGCTAGATTTAGTCACAAAAGATCACCTTACAGTCCTATTTCATTATTCTTACTGGCAGGATTTTAATTCAGAATTGATTTTACACATCTGACGACAAAAATAAAAATACTCCCTCCCTCTTGACATCCTTTTCCCTCCTCCTCCTGCCCTCCATCACCTCTTCTTCTCCTCCCTTCCTTATTCCTTTTCATCTTCAACCTCCCCTCCATCATCACCATGAAGATGGTTATATTGTATACACACACACACACGCACACGCACACACACACACACATGCACACACGCACACACACACACCTCAGATCAATAGAACCATGGGAAACTAAGGATCTCTCCAGATAATTCAATCCACCAAGCAGCCACTTCAAACCACTCACTCTCTGAGAACTGGACTCTATCTAACTTGAACCATAAAGGCAGAGGGCACACACACACACACACACACACACACACACACACACACACACACACACACACACACACACACACACACACACACACACACACACAGACCTCATTCTGTCAGAGAGGACAGACCCTGCTGTCGATTACACTCAGCTGCTGCTGTCATTTCACATTTGCATGTGTGTGTGAACTACATGTATATTTCAGTGCTTACAGGTGAGACAGGGAGGTCACATCGCTGAAGATGCCCTGCTGCAGCTCGGAGATGTCGTTGCCATGGAGAGAGCTGAAAGACGGACACAGCTGAGGGTCAAAAACGGTCATACTGAAAACTCACAGAGCACAATCCCTCTGACAGGCAGCGAGTCCCATCAAGCTCAACAACAGAGGAAAAACAGATAATGGCTTGTTGTTATAAAGCAAGGGGACAACAGTGATACGATTTGGAGTGTGTGTGTGTGCGTGTGTGCGTGCGTGTGTGTGTGTGTGAGCTCACAGCAGTCTCAGAGAGCGCAGGCCACCCAGTGCCAGAGGAGGGATACAGCGCAGAGAGTTGTAACTGAGGATCCTGCAGGAGGACAAACAACACAATGGCAGCTTTAACTCTAAGATACAATTAGTATTCACACACTTCACTGGCCTTCTCCTTACATTTGTTACAGCTTATGCTCATCTAGCAGCATTTCTTTAGTCGATTAGTCATTTTCTATTCTTTTTCATGCTGACTTATTTCCATTAAACGTATGAGCACATATCTGGTAAACACAAGTTAAAGTGGTGCTGTTGCATGATTCTTTGTGGAGAAAAAGTTGTAATCAACTAATCGAGGAGTCGATAAAATCATGAGTGTTAGTTGAATTTCTTCAGTCGAGGACAGCCCTACTATTTATAACGGCTCTATCAGCGACACTCATTCACAGACATATTGATGCTACACCATCACAGCTCAACTCTGCAGGCTGTAGTGCGTTTACGATTGTCGCTCAGTGCTACGTCACGTTCCGTTGCTCTGATTGGTTGTAGATTTATCTTTTTGATTAAATTGCGTGCAGATGTATTGTGGTCTATGGCCGTTGTTAATGCACCATGGAAATCCAAAATGAACTGAGGTTCCAGACTAACTTGCATTTGTGATTTGGTCTGGCGATGTCAGGCTAGGGGATCCCAGGTCTGCAAGCTAACTGGCAAAGCAAAGGAGTAAGAGGCATCACTTCCTTTGATGCCACAAAAGTATAAAAGAGGACAGGTTGACTGGGATCAGGATGAGACAACAGATGACAGTACTGTGACTTTGGTGGTTGTCAGTTTTTGAAGTAACAACAATCTTGATTTGAAAAAGATAAATTACAGTCCCTAGTCGTACCGCACTGCAGCTATATATATATATATACGACCACAGTTTTCTACTTTATATGTATTCTATTTTTTGTTTTATGTCTTGGATGTTGTTTTTTACATTTTGTAGAAGCAATGTTGGAGGGAGCCTAAAAACAAGAATTTCATTGCCAATAACTGCTTCCCTGTAATTGCTGTGCATATGACAAATAGAGACTTGAACTATTAATCTATGCCTGCTCAGTTGTGATTTATATCTTGAATTACAACAATAAAGTGTGAATCTTAACATACTTCACCTATTTCCAAGGTTTGTGGAGAAAAGTAATAGTCTAAAGAATAATGATGTAATCATTTTAACATGAATTAAGAGGTTATTGTACAGTAAGTTGAAGATGGAAAGTTATGAACTAAATTGTCAGTCCTCTCATGACTGAATGCTACCTGTAAGCTAAATTACCCTTTGCTATGGTGAATAAATATCTGTAATGAAAAAAGATTCTTCACCATTGAGGCTGAATCCTTCTGTATCTGACACACTGAACTTTGCATGTCAAAAGAACTGATGCCTACTGTCAAGGGCAAATATTTTCGCTTTCTTTAAATAATCTTATCTAAAGCAGATAAATGTTTTTTTTGTCAGAGATTGATTTCAGAGCATTTCAATTCTCCTTTAAAAGATGTGTGTGTGTGTGTGTGTGTGTGTGTGTGTGTGTGCGCGCGCACGCGTGTGAGTGTGTATGTGGACTCACAGAGTGGTGAGTTGGCTCATGTTGGAGAAGGAGTCATCCGACAGGGAGCTGATTTTATTGTTGCTCAGATCTCTGCAAAGGCAAAGGTCAATTCCAATCAATACTCACGCACACACACACACACACACACACACACACACACACTAATAACCCATACTGCGATCTCTCTCCATACGATAAACACACATTCAGAGACACACATTTTCCCATTAGAACATCTTCAAATGCTGCTGGTTATTGAACTGAATTGATCACATGAAGTGGTTCATGTGTGTTTGTGACAAATATATAAATACATGAAGCTATCTAGAGTGAGCTTGACTTCTCCCCTCAGATTTAACTACGCAGTCCACAGCCCCCCCCTGCTGGATGTCTTCATTAATACAGTTACCATGGGATGCGTCTGCACATGCAGCTCTTTTGCATCCACTTTTCTTCCATCATGCCAAAATGTAGGATTACAAAATGAAACAGTAACTATGAGGTTAAAGTGCTGATTCTGAGCTTTAAATTGAGGGTGTCCAATTCCATGTCAGATGTGCTGTGTGGGAATTGTAGCCCTTTTTATATACTGTAAGGTCACACAGTTTTAGGGGAACAAAGTTCAATAAAGACTTTGTATTTAATATTTTGGTGTACTGACTCTCTGACCCACAGACATCAGCAGACTCGTGATATCTTCCCTGTGACAATCTGTCTGAAACATATGATCAACATGTGTGGTATTATTGCCTTGCTGCATTGTCCTAAAACTACTGTAGGACAACTATAAAATCAGCTACAAGCCCTACACTGTTCACTGTTAAAGCTTAAAGTCAGTACTTAAACCTTGTGGTCTTTGCTTTACTTAATTTCCAATGTGCAAGAGTAAAGACAAAACAATACAAAATGTGTCAGCAGAACTGCACCGCATGTGAATTAAAGAACTCCTTTACTGGATATAGACATGGTCATAGAGGCAGTAGAGCAAAAAAAGTGTAATTAGACTTGTTATTCACAGTGTCAGTGGTTGTAATAGAATGTCAGTAGAGTGACTGCAGATGGGGCTGAGGGTTAGTGGAGTGAGAGGATTAGTAGGTTTAGTCGAGTGGCTCTTACACAAGCTGCAGGTATTTGAAAGACGCCAACTCTTTAGGAACGCTGGTGAACTGGTTACCATCCAGATACCTGAGAGGACAAGAGAGAGAGACATTTGTTGTGCATCTCTGCTTATTAACAATTCACATCCTCCATTCAGGAGATTTTTTTGAAATCATTTCACACACAATCATGTCTGCACAAAGTCAAGAGGTTCCTGATGTACTTTCAGCTGAATAAATGAAATCAAATTAACATGTGGAACTATGTGACAAGAAAACCTTAATAAAAGTTAGTATATAACAAACATGCTGTGGCTGTTCTGATTTTTTTTTAAGTCTATAATAATAGACCAAAATAATAATAGTCAGTGTTTTCTTTGCCCAAGATGACTTATGTCCACAACTCAAAGATATTCAGTTTACTGTCACAGAGGAGTGAAAAAAACTGGAAAATATTCACATTTAGGAGGCTGGAATCAGAGAATTTTGACTGACTTTCATAAAAAATGACTCAAACCGATTAATCAATTACGTAAACAGTTGGCGATTAAGTTTATTGTTGACAACTAATCGATCAATCGATCATGTTTTGCTGTTCTATTGAAGATGATGTGAAAAGCAATGAGTCAAAACGTTGCTGTGGTCGTTCTGTCAGACTCACAGTTCGGTGACGTTGCGGGGGAGTCCTCTGGGCAGAGCCTGCAGGTGTTTGTTGCTGCAGCGGACCACTGTGTCCATACAGGTACACTGGCTGGGACACTGTGGCCCCGGGGCACAGCTGCTGTCCACCGGAATCGAGCCTGAACAGACAGCACGGCCAGGAGGGTGAGGGCTCGGCTTACTTCAGTTACATTGCACACACAGCGTTATAAAACATGAAAGCCTCAGTTCATTAACGTCAAGAGGTGATATTCTACATGATGTGGTATTAAAAAATCATTGTAAAGGTATCATATTGCTGCTGTCATGTAAAAACTACAGAACTCCACCTCTAACATCTTGCATTTTCTCTTTCATCTCTGTCTACATAGATTCATGTTACAGGGATAAGGCTTTTCTGCACTTTGATCACATTCCTGTCTGTCCCAGTATATTCGTGTTTATATGGTAAACGGACTGCATTTATACAGCGTTTTTTTAGTCTTAACGACTACTCAAAGTGCTTTACACACAACATGCACTGCATTCACACACACATTGATATACACTGGTGGCTGAGGCTGCCATATAAGGTGACACCTGCTAATCTGATATAAATGTACGCACATTTACACACCGATGGCACAGCATCAGGAGCAATTTGGGTTCAGTATCATGCCCAAGGACATTTTGACATGTCGACGAACCACCGATTAGTAAGCGACCGCTCTACCTCCTGAGCCTCAGCCGCCCCTATGTTGGAGTGTGTGTATCGTACCATCCTCGCAGCGGAGGTCAGGCACGGCTACGTCCTGCAGGGGGATCTCTCGGAGGAAGGCGGGACTCTGGCAGCGAGGATTCCCAGTCACGATTCGTCGGCTCCGAAGCCACGCCCCGAACCAGGACAGACGGCAGTCACAGTTAAAAGGATTGGCCAGAAGATTCCTGATGGACAGAGGAGATGTAGTGTAGGAGACAAAGAGGATAACAAAGAACAACAGAGACCGTGTGTGTGTGTGTGTGTGTGTGTGTGTGTGTGTGTGTGAGACTAACAGTGTGGACAGGTTGGGCAGGGTGTCAAAGGCTCCAGGCAGGATGGTGCTCAGCTGGTTGTCATAGAGGGAGAGCAGCCTGACGTTACTCAGCCCTGTGAAGCTGCCGTTATGGATACAGCTGATCTTGTTGTTCCTCAGCATCCTACACACACACACACACACACACACACACACACACACACACACAGATTTAGATTTGAGTACATGAGGCCTTAAACGAATATTTATTACACTATGTCCAGTCTATTGTTTGATTGTTTTTCCTCTATTGTTGTGTTGTCCGTGTTGACTTTTTATGCACTGTGGCCCCAATTAAATGTATACTTGTATATGAAAGAATGGCAATAAAGTTGAACCTAAGAGTCCTACATCTCATTAAACCCCAATTTTAAACTTTTTAGAACTGTCTCTCACTCTTGACCTGCCTCTGTGCTTACATCTGTCGGAGGTCTTCAGGGGTCTAATTGATAGGTTACTCTCTGCGATGATGAATATATTTCAGGAGGAGTATGAAGTGAACTCACAGCATGCGTAGTCCCTCCATGCCTTTAAACATGCTTCCTCTCACAGACTCCAGGTGATTGGCTGTCAGGTGAAGCTCCACCACCGAGGACACGCCTTCAAACGCCCCGTCCTCAATCTCTGAGATCTTGTTGTTGCTCAAGTTACTGAAAGGAAGAAAAAGGTTTTCTACAGTCTGCACCCTGTATCGCAAAGCTCCATTCTTAATCTTAAGGATTTATTGCCAAGTAACACTTACAAGGAATTTGCCTTGGTTGTTGGTGCATACTAGGGGCGTTGAAATTAATCGTTGCATCGATGCATTGCGATGCGGACCTGGACGATAATCGGCTATTGCCTAATGATGTTACTTGGTGATTTTCCGGTCACTTTTTTTGGTTATGCCTTTTTGTAAGTTGTCTGCAGTGTTCAGACTAGAGCTGAAGAGCCGAACCCGACGGGACACGACAGGTTCGGTCTTAATTTCTATCATTTTACATGGGCTCGGGCCGGGCTCGGACTTGCGCTCTGGGTTGCGCGGTAAATGAGCCGTCAGGTGATGCGTCTCGATTAGTGCGAAAATGGATGCTGAGGAGGTGAAACGGAGGCTGGCCTCTTGCGATTACGTTTTGGTTGCACCGGCAAAGAAAGCAAAGTTACAGTTACAGTTCTAGTTCAGACTCCTCTTTTTTAAGAGCAGATACAATGAAAAGGGGAGCTCATATATATCTGACTGCTTGAATTTGTCGATGAAAACCATGTGTAGCAATATATAATAATGTTGAGGAGGTGATGCACCGTGATATCGAATCGATCTGAATCGTGACACCAGTGAAGATTCACACCCCTAGTGCATACTGTATCAACATATTAAACTTCAAAATGAAATAAACAAACAATAAATACAGAAACAAATATGTACAGTACATATAACAACATTTAGAAAAAAAGAGGCCCTATAGAATGTAAAGATTCAAGGCAATGCACTGAATCCAATGGAATATGATCATTTAGCAAAAAGATAATCTACTCTGCTAAAGTAAGCTGTCTACTCATGTGGTGGAAGTCAGCCAGCCCAATTGTCAGCACTCAACATTTTGGGAGATACATTTTCCAGTGGTGAAATGAATTGTTACTGTAGTACTTTCTCCATATAATTAGTCCAAGTAAAACATTATAAATGAAGTCTGTGGTCTAATTTGTGTCAGGCTTAGGGTCCTTGATGTGAAAAAGTTTGGCAACCAGAGAGCTAGACAATGAGATCTTCTGGGCATTTCCTTTGATGATTGAAAGGGTATTTGTCATTGTTGGAAGTTTTCGGAGTGACCTACATTTTCTTTAACTGCGACAGGCCCTTGAAGGCCCCGGTGGCTTCCAGCACGGAGAGGTCGTTGTTGTTGAGGCGCCTGGGACGGTCCCGGAGAGCAGACATGAGGAAGACGGAGCAAAAACATCATTAGCAGAAGAGTCGGTTTGGAATGTGTGTGTTTGTCCACTGAGCGTGCATCCATGCAGTATGAGTCCATACACAACATGTCAACATGGATATCCATAAAGTGTCTGTGTGTGTATTAATACACAGTCTGTGTGTATATGTACATGCATAGGAGCGTAATCATGTGTGTGTGTGTGTGTGTGTGTCTTGCAGAGTATGGCTTTAACACTGTCGACCCTGCTGGGACTGGCTCTTTGAATAAAAGCATCCCCCAATTGAATATGGCACACTGTAACTGTGTATACTGCAGCCAGCCTGATATATAAATAAGGCTGATATAGCCTAATCACAAATATATTGGCATTAGTGCTGGAACACTTAACCAACTGATAGAAAGTAAATTGGATGGAAAATTCAATTCAATCATACATTTAAGTCATTTATCATGCAAACCTTCAAACATTTACTGATTCCAGCTTCTCAAAAGACAGCACTTGCTGCTTTTCTTTGTTTGAAATCATTTAATTAAACATTTTGGATCATTGATTTGACCAAACAAGCAATTTAAGGTCTTCTTAAACTCAAGATTAATATTTTCTGACATTTTATAGACTAAACAAACAAACACCCAACACTAATTGATTTATGATGGAAATAATCATTAGAGCCAGCCCTAACCAGTATCACCATACACTGTATGTTATCAGTGTTCCTCGCCACTGTCACACTAAATGCTGGCTCTTGGGGGAATTACTAGAATTGTTGGGTCTTTTTAAATTATAGAGTGTGGTCTAGATCTACTCTATTTGTAACGTGTCTTGAGATAACTCTTGTTATGATTTGATACTATAAATGAATTGAATCAGATAAGCAAAAAGAAATTGCAGTGCAGTATATTGCATTAAAGCTGGGGTAGGCAGTATTTTTTTCTTCCCTTCATTGGTCAAAGATTCCACACTACATTGAAAAGCAACCCCAAAAAAGGAAGACAGACTTCTCAAAGAGTCTAGATGAGAGTCTGACAATAAGCGCAATAAAACGTGTGTTGATTTTGTCGAAAGGTTTCCGAGATGGAGAGAAAATGTTGCTAATAGTTTAGCCTTCTGCTAACCGTAGACTCTAATTAGGCTGTATGTGTGTTCTGTGCGGGTGTTTAAGTGTCTCACAGCTCTTCAGTGGAGGAGGGCAGGTGTTCAGGGAACTTGGTGAGGCGGAGGTTGGAGCAGTCGACCACGTTTGCCTCACAGCGACACTTGGCAGGACACACCGGCTTACTGTTACACTCATAGCTCAGACGTCTGTCTTCAGTACCTGGACACACAGACACACACACACAGACACAGAGGGGACAGACCAAAAGGACTCATGTGGGTCAAACTGGGTCAACAATCTCATTTCTCTCTTAGTGGTCTGGCGGAGCCATGGATACATTTGTAGTGGTAGTCTGTAAATGATTGACAGTTCTTTCCTTCATTCAGATATCAATATGAACCTGACTGGATGTACACACCAACACACAAATCTCTCTCTCTTTGCTTCATTTTTTTTTTGGATTAGAAAGATTGAAAGATTTCCAGGATACAGAAGATACTGAATCTGCCCAAATTAGTTCCTAGATACATTTGACATTAAAAACAAGACATGGAGGTGCCAAACTATTTTTGATTTTATATCTACAAAAACAGTTTTCATACGTATGTTATTAGTATCAGTTCAATCAATTCTTAACAGCTTGTTTTGAATTCTCGCAGTGGGCGATCTTTAGTTAGGATCACAGATTGTTCCTTTCACTTAAACACAACAGGAATAAAAACAGTCAGAATTCTGCTCACTCGAACTATCACAAACTAAAACAAATCCTGTATTTAACCCAGGTCCAACTTGATATCACAGGCCAAAGTAGATGACTAGGATTACAAAATCACTCTTGTGTGAATAGTAGATGTTAAAGAAGTTCAGGTCTTGCCTCTGAAGACATTTAATGTCCCTGTCCATCCAGAGGAGAATGAACTGACAAGTTCTCAACAACATTGAGAGAAAACAGCAAGACTACGGATTTAACAGCCACATCTTGTTCTGGTAATAATATGAATTATAATACTATGCAGTGGGGCATACTAGTGTTATTAAATCCTGTCAAGCTGTTTGGGTTACATTTATTTGATCAGGCATGAACAGTTTAGGCTTGGCAGTCAAGTATATACTAGAAGATGCACACACAAATAATCACCTGGGATGTGGTACTGCTCCTTGGCTGTTATGTAAAAGAAAGAAAAAACAAAACCATGTCAGTCAAAAGGTTTGAAAGTTTCAACACACACACACACACACACACACACACACACACACACACAGACTCCTGGAGGAGGTCTTGTGTAAAACTGGCAGCAGCAAACGTTAACATTTTTAAACATGAAAGAAGGCGTAAAACAATCTGTCTCCAGATCCATGTTTTGCCGTTTTCTGGAAGCGATGCGTCGGCCTGCGTGCAGCTTTCCAGGCCTGGCAGTGGACTAAAGCAGCGTGGAGCAGTTTATGTGGTGATCAAAGAGCCTGCCATGGTTTCACCAGCCAGGGGCTGGCTCCACACCCTGGCATGGTGTTGGTGGAGGAAATGACCAGGAGCTTTTAGTCACAGGCATCCAGTTACAATCGATGGGATTAACTCGCTTCAGTCTTATCTTGTTGTCACGCACTCTGTGGCACTTTCTAACAAATACTGTATCCTTTCACACGTTATTTCTTTCAGTCTCTTTGTATCCCACACTTCACACACTTTTCCCTTTCATCAGCTGGTTCTCACTGTGTTACTAAACTAGCTGTTAACTGCATTTGTTTTGTCATTTTTGAGGTGAACTTGAGATCTGCATATAATGGTCCTTAGGCCTAAAACAACAAAAACGAGTTTTATGCTTCATTTTAAGATATATAACTCTATAATGAAGACATTAAACTTGTTTTTGTTGGAACCTGAACATTTCCTGCACTTAATTTCACAAGAATTAAAGTCTAAGCCCTACCAGGGACCCCTAGAGGCTGCAATGGTTACTACACCCCACAGCACAGAAGTATGATTCAAAATGAACAGCTTTCAAATAATGTTGTTATTCTTAGAAAACATACAGTACATATTGTCGCTGTTGAGCGAAAACCTTGTATGTCCAAAACCGTTGCTTTTCAGGAAATGAAAAAAGGCTAATTTGAAAACATTTTGTTGAGCTATTTTTCTCAAAGTCAGACAAAATCACATCGTCACTGTTTAAATATTTGTAAAACCCCCAGGCACACATAAAGGGTGACCAACAGCATCAATTTATGAAAGAAAAAAAAGGTTTCTGCCCGACAGCGACACTATTATTGCTTTAAATGCTACAAGAAGTAGTAGCTCAGTCAGTAGGGAGTTGGGTTGGACATTGAAGGGTCACAGGTTCAAGTCCCAGTACAGACCAGAGTGTGGATTGGTAAAATGACATTTATATCTGCATTTATGTCAAAACCTAGAGACTTTTAAACATCAAAAAGTCATTTATTAAATGTATTCATGTCAAAATGACATATAAACATCTTTTCCTATTCTATTTTGCCTGGAAATGCTTCCAACACACTTGCGTGTCGCGTGAAAAATAGGCGTCGGTCCTATTTCTAGCATGCAGACGTGCGTGTCACGCAGGCAGTGTGTAAGCTCCAACCTGTTAACATGGGAGCCGAAATAAAAACGGACACGCCACGCAGCTGACACGCTCACGCCACGCAGCCAGCGTGCAGGCGGTCTAAGCTAGCCGAAACGCTCCGGCAGTCTTCAAACATGTTTGACAAGCATTTGTAGTTGGAGCACCATAGATACGAGTCTGAGACAGGGGGATAAACAGTACCCAATCACAGATCTTTTGAACTGGAATAATCACCTAGTACACCTTATCCTGTGACCTGTGATGATGTTTTGTATCAAAGAAAACAGACAAGAGACGGAACGTTCTTGTTGGTTCAGCTTTTTCTGGATGAAGCATTGTGCAACACTCTGGATGTTATACTGTGAACAGAGAAGGGAATGTGTCTGACAGAACGTCACTAACTAATATATATGCTAATACCACATGTATATGACAAAAGGGCTTTTGGGAGGATAATGATTTGCATTTCTTACACACACTGTATATATCTCTTGAGGGAAGCGTTGCTGCAGTTCATCTTACAGCCATAATACCAGACTGTCACTACCCGTCTCAATTCACACTCCAGTCACACACACACACACACACACACACACGCACGCGCACACACACACACACACACAGAAAGAGGCACTGACCGGAGCAGCGAAACTTGCTGCTCTTGATCTGTGCGATGCGTTTGTTGGCGAGGCGGCGAGGGCTGGCGCAGCGTGCTCCGCTGGTCTCTATGGGGTTTGAACGCAGGAAGTCGGCCAGCCACTTCACATTACAGTCACACACGAAGGGGTTCTGGGCCAGGTGGCTGATGGGAAATCACAGGGGGCAGGACATCAGTCAGAACAGACTGAATGGAGTGGAACAGAACATAACAGAACTTAAAATAGCATGTGTGCGCGTTTTTTTCTCACAGTGTCTGGATGCTGTGCAGCGAGCTGAAGGTGCCTTTTGCCAGACTCTGGATTTTGTTGTCGTACAGCGACAGCAGAGCCAAGTTCTCCAGATCTTTGAACACCGAGGCTCTGATGCAGTGGATCTTATTGGCATTCAGCAACCTGATAAACACAAGAGAACATTAGCATAATGAACTTGATGACATCTCACAAAAGCGGTTTTTATTACAAGATTTATATCTAGGGTAGGGGGAAAAAAAACTCTTCTGAAAATTGTTTGAACATGACCAGATTTGGATTAATAAACAAACGGTTTAGTTGCTGACGCGCTTTCTCACAAAACTCCTAAATCTTGTAAAAGAGCTACCTACACGGCTGTCTTCCAGTTGTTGTTTTTTTTATTCTACATAGCGGTTTTAAATCAAGGTTCTGTTTCTACATTTCTGCAGCTGCGTCTTGTCTCTATTTGTGGAAAACGTCCTCATTCTTGCTGACACAACTACTACAACTGAAGCTTCCGCATGTGAAATGCGTTGTGTGGTACAAAAGAGGATACTGTTAAGAGTTATGAGAAACAGATTTACATCAGCTTGATTTGGCAAAAACTGTACCGAGACACATTCATTTCCATCCAACAATCTAACAAATGATGGACTCTTTGGAGCCTTTTTGACACCTGAAATGAATTTGTGTAACATGCAGTCAGTGTAAATGTCAGCTCAGACTAATATATATGCATGTTGTGGTTTGGGCTTACAGCAGCTCCAGAGAGGCCAGGCCATCAAACACTCCGCTGGGTAGCTCAGTGATCTTATTTCCATACAGAACCCTGCACACAAAAATGTTTTTTTACTTTATTAACACTTATATTCAAATGTATTCATTCAGTGTGTAACAAGTTACTATGATGTTTTATCAATGTACATCATCATAAACAACAGTAAGACTTTTATTGCATTGGTAAAAACATTTAGGTGGCTTCATACTCCACTATAACCCGGCACATATTCCACACAAAAAAACACATTCACACACAATCCACAAACAGAACAGATTAATGCCAGAGTACACGCAAATACTGTATATGCATATGTACACATATAGACACACACGCATATATACACGCAGACCCGCAGGCCACCCGCTGTGATTCTGTGTAAGCCCTGATAGTTCATAGAGAATCTCTGTTTACAGAGAGCAGGCGCCACTTTTGAATTATTCATACCAACAGACGCACAAACACAAACATATGGAGGTATAGACTAGGCATAATACAGACATATGTAAACACATATTGGTAAAGGCATTCTCATAACACTCCAACAATTTATTCACACACACAGAGACACTCTGTGTTACTCACAGGGAGTTGAGAGCGCGGAGGCCGTGGAAAGCATCAGGAGCGATCTCAGATATCTGGTTGTTACTCAGGTCTCTGGAAAATAGATAAAACACACACACACACACACACACACACACACACACACACACACACACACACACACACACACACACACACACACACACACACACACACACACACACACACACACACACACACACACACACACGACTGTAAACAATGACCACACACGGCAGAGGAAGTCTTAGCCCGGAAATCAGAAATATTGGCTGTTTTCTCCCAGAAGCAATATCATGGTCAGACTGTGTGTTGTTGTAAAAACCTTTTTATTTGTACCAGAAGTGTCATATAAAAAAATATTATATTATTAGTCTATTATTATTGAGGAATGAAGGAGATGATGCATTGTTTTCGTTATGAAAAATGTTCATGTGTTATTCTCTGGGGATAAACATACATGAATGGTTTTATTGTTTCATTTTTCTGATCCTCAAATCAAATCACTTATAAAAATGAGAAAGCCACTTTATGTAAAAGGCAGGCTCTTAGAGAGTGAGCGTTCTGCTGGCCAACTTCAAGATTTTTTTTACATCTCTGATTTGGTCTGGCCCGGGCCAAACCACACAACATGTCAGATTATAAAATCCTTGTTCTGCTGCCACCTGTCTGTCGCTCAACTGTCATAATACATTTTAAAACAAACCACCTCAACCAGCCTGGTAATGTAATCAACCCCCGTCTCATCTCATCTCACAGTGATGATGTAAGAGGACGAGGGGGGAGAGAAGGACAAGATTGAGAGGAAAAGGAAAACCACAGAGAGACAAAGATGGAGAGAGAGTGTCTGAGGATGGAAATGGGCAAAGGAAAAGATAAAGAAAGAAGCAGTGAGAGTGAACAGAACAAAAGCCACAAAGAAAGAGAAGAAAAATAAAATAGGGTGCAAAGCAATACTTGTGTGGTATATATATATATTATTGTGGTCAAATGTGCATTTTATTAAAGATTATTTTTGGGGCTTTTCCCTTTATTAGAAAGTGGATAGATATGAAAGGGGGCGAGAGATGGGGAATGACACACAGCAACGGGCAGCAGGTCAGATTTGAACCCTGCGCTGCTGCAGGACTCAGCCAACATGGGACGAACGCTCTTACTGGGTGAGCTAGAGGTCGCCCCAAATGTGCATTTTAAACATATTCACCGGATCACAGTGATATGAGCTTGATTTATCACGCAAGAGCCTTAAAAGCCCCCTGATGGGGACTGCATCGCTTTGCAGGCTGACATAAATGAAGCGCTCCTCCGTGCTGAAAATCCACCGGGGCAGTTTGTCATGTCGAGCAGGAAAACCACAGCTCGGTGAACAGTGGAGACAGAGGAAGCAGAGAGCGATCCAGTTGGCAGATCAGAGTTTAAAACGCTGACAATTTCCCCAGAGGCATCTGCCCTCTGGGGGGGAGATATACTGTAATCTCATTGGCTGAGAGGGCTAAAACTCACGGGGTGGAGCCATAAAACCGCAGCTTCTCTGGCTAGATGGTGTTAGTCTAGCTGACTTTCAAACTACCTCCTGTTAAGAAAGGTATACACTACCGGTCAAAAGTTTGGGGTCACTTAGAAATTTCCATTCCACTCCATTATAGACAGAATACCAGCTGATCTGAGTGGGTGGCTGATCTTTAATGCAATATCTACATTGCCCATTATCAGCAACCATTCATCCAATGTTCCAAAGGCCCATTCTGTTTACTAAGCTGATATCATTTTAAAAGGCTACCTGAGAAAACATTGGAGAACCCTTTTGCAATTATGTAAACACATAATGTCATCTGAAAACTGCTGCCCTGGTTAAAAAAACAATGCAACTGATCTCAGCTGGTAGTCTGTCTGTAATGGAGTGGAATGGAAATGTCTAAGTGACCCCAAACTTTTGACCGGTAGTGTATATTTAACCAATTGGTGTCATAACAGTCATAATTACACTGCAAATCAAAGAAGCTAAAGAAAATAAGTTAGAGCTGATGTTTAACTTCTTGAGCAAAGAATATAATAAAAAAGAGTTAAATAAATATATCTTAATCTCAAAGATTCATAAACAAAAGTACAGGTTACATCAAAAGCTTTCAAGTAGAGCTGAAATGATTAGTCGATTAATTGACTTATTGAATTTCTAAATTAAGGACTTCCCATAATGTGTTTTTCCTTCTGTTCATTCATACATTTTCTGCCTATTTCTGGTGGCAGCAGTCTATGCAAGGTAGCCCAAAAGTCCTTCTCCCCAGCTCCTTCTTCTGAGGCATTCCCAGTCCACATGGGATGTATCCCTGACTCTATCTGGGTCTCCTCCCAGTTCACTTAACCTGGTTAGAGGTTAAGTCAATGCAATGTTGTCTTATATTAAAGTGCTCATATTACGCTCATTTTCAGGTTCATAATTGTATTTAGAGGTTATATCAGAATAGGTTTACATGGTTTAATTTTCAAAAAACACCATATTTTTGTTGTACTGCACATTGCTGCAGCTCCTCTTTTCACCCTGTGTGTTGAGCTCTCTGTTTTAGCTACAGAGTGAGACATCACACTTCTGTTCCATCTTTGTTGGGAGTCGCACATGTGCAGTAGCTAGGTAAGGACTACTAGCCAGTCAGAAGCAGAGTATGAGGGCGTGCCCTGATAGTACCTAGGTAAGGACTACTAGCCAGTCAGAAGCAGAGTATGAGGGCGTGCCCTGACACTAGCTAGGTAAGGACTACTAGCCAGTCAGAAGCAGAGTATGAGGGCGTGCCCTGACAGTACCTAGGTAAGGACTACTAGCCAGTCAGAAGCAGCGTATGAGGGCGTGCCTTGACAGTACCTAGGTAAGGACTACTAGCCAGTCAGAAGCAGAGTATGAGGGCGTGCCCTGACAGTACCTAGGTAAGGACTACTAGCCAGTCAGAAGCAGAGTATGAGGGCGTGCCCTGACACTAGCTAGGTAAGGACTACTAGCCAGTCAAAAGCAGAGTATGAGGGCGTGCCCTGACAGTACCTAGGTAAGGACTACTAGCCAGTCAGAAGCAGCGTATGAGGGCGTGCCCTTGACAGTACCTAGGTAAGAACTACTAGCCAGTCAGAAGCAGAGTATGAGGGCGTGCCCTGACAGTACCTAGGTAAGGACTACTAGCCAGTCAGAAGCAGAGTATGAGGGCGTGCCCTGACAGTACCTAGGTAAGGACTACTAGCCAGTCAGAAGCAGAGTATGAGGGCGTGCCATGCTAGCAGCTAGGCGAGCATTATAACGTGTGTTCCAAAGTGACCACGTTTGTCTCTGAAGTAAAGGCTGGACTACAATAGAGCTGTTTGGAGCAGTTTGTGAACAGTGTTTTCTGTTGGAGATGGTAAGTCCCTTTGGGGGGGACTTTGGGCTTTTTCACTTTGTAAACCTATAACATGCACAAAAAAGATATATAACGCAATAAAGGAAAGGGAAAAAGGCAAAAAGCATAATATGAGCACTTTAAAAGTCCAAAAAGTGGAAGAATCAGTGACATTAATCCAAAATGTTTTTTTCGATCCTCAACAGTTATTTATGACTGAGTATGTCTTTAGAGGACTCACATTCGACGAAGCTTCTTGTAGGAGGTGAAGGCACCCGGAGGAACTGACTTGATGCCATTCTGCTCTAAACGTCTGGAGGGAGAAGGGAGGGACGGAGAGAGAGAGAGAGAGAGAGAGAGACAGAGAGAGACATATAAGTATATAATAATTTGCCTCCTGTAGGTCGTTGCACACCACAGCACAGCTGGCAGCTGAAGGTTACTTCCATCAAATGGACTGTCTGCAGTTTCCATTCAAACTCCACATGCACATTAATTCAAAGCTCTCCTCCCCTTTAACTATTACCAGTGGTGGAATGTAACTAAATGTAAGTACATTTACTCCAATACTGTACTTACTGTAAGTACCAAAAGACATGTCGTTTATAAAATACAATGTCTTATTATAAATGAAACTACCCAACAATATAACGGCCTACAAGTCCAGCTGAAATGATCAGCCGATTAAACACAGACTTAGTTTAGTTTAGTAGAATTTTTTTATTCTTTTAACGCTTCTTTGATGCTTTTGAAGCTTTTTGTGATGCTATCGAGCCTTTTTTCGTATATTTTCTGCATTGAATACTTTTTTTTCCTGACGATACTTACATACTTTTACTTCAGTAACATTTTCAATGCAGGACTTTTACTTGTGTGTTTTAACAGTGTGGTGTTAGTACTTTTACTTAAGTAAAGGATCCACCACTGACTATTACAGCTTGATTCTCATTCAAAGAGAAACTAAAAAATACTTTATATCTTATAAGAAATGTGAGAAATAAAAGTTTGAAATTGGAACAATGTGGGTGGCGTTTTCCTTTGTGACATTACATCCAAAATATTTAGAGTCATCATGTTTTCAGCAGCTTCTGAGATGAGATGGCGCTTCACCTACGCATCTATTTTAAAACAACATTCATATTTTTGCCAAGATGCTGCAGATCGGCAATATTGCACAATTGCACATTTTTGGGACAGCTATATAAAGGACAAAAAGTGTCTGTATTCTGGTTTCTTACAGAAAATATTTCACAAATATTAAAAAGAAATCTTTGTCAAACCTTTGGTGGAAAAATTATTCTTCAATTGTATCCTTTTATGGCCCTGTATATCAGCCAACAGGCACATTAGTCTAACTGTGGTTGGCAGAGATTTCTATTCATGCAGCTTTAATCAGAGAGGCATCATCCCATCTACAGTACTGTGTGTTCTGGTTTGTCTTGTGCATGTCTGCTGGTACCACTCAGCCCTCACAATGGTTTCCCTCTCTGCCAGCAGACATGACTTTATTTCTCTAAGCTGCAGTGGAGACAAGCACGTCAAACCTTTAATGCTGGATCACACATCAGAACGTTTTACACGTTGGCTGATACATAAAGTACATGTTACTGCCTGTATGGTCTATTTATTATTAGATACTTTCTTACCACCCGCCGTGATAAACTGCCCCGTCTGGCTACTGAACGTCAGCCACTGGGCTCAAGTGCAGCAGGATTTATGTAGAGAGTGCAGTTAAGTATCTCAAAACCAGTGTGTGTTCAATTGTACTACTACTCATATTGGGGAAAAAAAAAGAAAAAACATGGGATCAAAAATGTTTGGATCAAAAGTTAAAATGTAAACTTCTGGGTAGGGCTGGGCAAAACTTCAATATGATGATTAATCGTCTTTCAATGAAATCAATATCATGAAAAAACTCATACGGAGATTTCGAGATACATAATTAGGTTGTTTGAATTGAAAATAACAAGCACATAAACTCAAACTTCTCCAAAAATGTTACCTGGAATACCTGAGGGAATATTTGAAAATTGTAGTTTTGGTTTTATAATCAAACTTTACATTTGTACATTACCACACAGTCTAATGTGATCAACATCAACTGCATTACTATATGTATATGCATATACTATTTATGTCATTTGGACGACTCTTTACGTTTCTGATTCTTGCACGTTATGTCCATTTTGCACCAAAGTTCATAATAAAATGAGCAAATTTCAAGCATTACAATTCAGAGACAGTAATATTAAAATATAACTAATTACACTCAAATGAAAGTAACTAGTAATCAATAATGTTACATTTTGGAAGTAACTTACTGATCGTGATATATATCTTTATCGAGATATAAAATGACCTATATATCGGAAAAGAAGATTTTTTGCCATTTCAGCCAGCCCTACTCCTGGGAAACTTACATCTCAGTCATGGCCTCAGGCAGGTGGGCAGGGATAGCAGTGAGGCCCCTCCCTCGACAGTCTACGATGTTGTTGCTGCAGGAACACATCGGAGGACAGGAGCCGGACGCCAGGCTGCACGGCTGAACGAAGGCACTGCCGCCCTGGCCTGCAAACACACAAGAAACAAACTGATCCAACTCCCCCTCCATCAGCCACACTCGGACCTGAGTGTGCTGTGTCCCTGTCTGGGTTGCCCAGTCCTTCCAGAGTTTTTTTGTGATTGTTGCGGGCAAAAATCCTTGATTATGTGGCACTTTTTTTGGATGTTTATGCAATTTTATGCGATGAAAGTGCGGGAACTTGCAAAACCTGCGGTTTCATCATGGCTTCATCGCGGGGTTTGCAGCTTATCGATGACGTTCACGTCGCGTAATTACGTCACTTTGTAACGTTCCCATGGCAATAGGGGGAAATGGCTGCTCTTGTGTGAGGTAAACGCAACATTTTTCAACTTTCTGCTAAGATATATGCGACTTTTTTGCAACGAAAATGCGGGGATTATGAAATCATGCAAGCCCCACATATTTTGCGCGGAAATCTGCAATTTATGCGGCGTATTTGAAAAAATCCGGCCCCCGCATAAATATGCGGACTTTGGCTGATTATGCATTGAACTGTGCGATCACATAATCGCGTTTTTCTGGAGGGACTGGTTGCCGTACCTGAGCAGGCGAAGTCGCTCTTGCGCAGCTCGGCGAGGTTGAGGCCCCTCAGCGTGGGAGGAGAGCTGCACTGAGTGTAGAGGCCTAAAGCCCCCCGCTGCCGCAGCCATGGAGACAACCAGGCCAGGTGACAGTCACA